>NC_024800.2:9040465-9232948 GCF_000309985.2 Brassica rapa
ACGATAACGCTGGTAACGGAAAAGCAAGCGAGTCGACGACGGTTCGGAAGGGAAGACCGTTACTGAATAAAACGGCTCCGTTTAAGGCTTCGAGCGGTTATAACCGGTCCGGTTCGGTACGTAACTTGAAAAAATATACTTCTAAACGAGCAAAGCTGGCGGTTCGATCCTTTAGGCTCAAACTTTCAACTATCTACGAAGGCACGGTGGTGTAGGTTTTAATTTTTGCGAGGAACAAACAAATCAGAAAATAATTGAAATCAGTATTAGAAGCATAATAGTTCTTGCAGGGTTTTTTTTGTTGTTGTGGTTACAAACTGATGATATAATCTTTTTTCCTTTTTGCTACTTTGATTGTTTGTTTGTTTGCTTGAATATTGTATATTTTGGGTCACGTATATGTTACCAAACAAATTGAATATGATTGGCGATGTTTCTATAATCAGACCGGAAGTGGTTGGGTTGCCTTGCATGATGGGATGTAGAAAAAATTACGTGAAACGTATAATCAAACGCCTTAACTTATTTAAGCTGAACATGTTTGGTGGGGTATAAGCTACAATCAATGAGAGATTACTAATTAAATATTTCCCAAGTTTCTTATGTAGTTATTCAAACTTTGAAATTATGTGCTATTCAATTATAGGATTCAAAGAATCTCATAATATTTTATATTACTGATTATAATATTTTAAAGGATAAGTTATGGTATGACTTTATATCGTCGATCAGCTAGCAAATCAAAATCATTCATTAATGATTACATTTAAATGATTTAATAGTATATTTTATAATCGAAGTAAATATGCTAGGTTAGGTATCGCATACCCAATTTCCTAAGATATCTCGTTAAATTCAATGTTTAATTTATCAATTCAATCATCTAACTAAATTACAATGTCAGAGCATCTCCAATGGTGAGCCTCACCAAAGAATCCTTAGGAATATTTAACAATTTTTTTTTTAAATAGTTAAGGATCATTATCCAAAATGTTAGTCCAATGATGAGTCTCAGTTATGGAATCCTTAGTAATTAAAAATTAATTTTTTTTAAAACTGAAATAAAATAATTTTATTTAGAACATAATTGAATAGAAAGATACAATATTTATTAATAGCTTTTTTAAATAGTTTTCAAGTTTCTATTGCATTTGTAATCTTTTAATCAATTTTAAAAGTGGTATTTACAAGTTATAATTTGTTTTTTCAATTTTTTTCAAGTTTCTATTACATTTCTAATCTGTTTTTAAGTTTCTATATCAAATTATACAAGTTTTGAACAAGAGGAAACAAGTTTATGAATGAAAAAAACCGAGGACTAAAAAGAACTTCTTGGAGTTTAACAAAAACAAGTTTTGAAAAGTACATAAACAAGTTTTAAGGTAAAAGGAAACAACTTCTCCGAGATACATAGCCAAATTCAAGTTTACAATAAGCAGTAGTACCAAAAGGAAAGAAAAGGAAACAAGTTCTGATAGAGACGAAAAGGAAACACTCCTAAATCACCCGTGAGCTAGAAGCAATGTCACCTGCAGAACAAGACATAACTAGTTAAAGCAGAAGCAATGTAGTAAAAGAAATAAAACAAGCAAGTTAATGAAGACTAACCATTCATTCTGCTCAAGTGTTTGATGAGTAGTTCAGCGCACTCTTTCCTTTCCGGACATACACACATCAACGGAGTTGTGTTCCTATCTCTAACCACATTGAAGACAAACAAGTCTCCTATGTTGCAATTGTTTTCTTCACAGAACTTTTTCCACCCTTTTCTTATGTAATACATGTCGTCTGCTTCGCTATATCGCAAACTCCCAGTCCATGAATTGCCCTCTTTGTTGACAAGTATAATCTCTTTGCATTGTTTGTTCAAAGCAGTACAAGTGGTTGCTTCGACAGGCAGGTACTGCGAACACATAACGTATGAGTAACTATGACTAACTAAATATGGTCTATACGTATGAGTATTGACTTACCAGTTTGTCTTCATGTATATTTGAAGCAGTGACTTCAGCCAAAAAACAGTAGTCGAATGAGAAAGAATGAGTATCATCCACGTCGGCTTCTTCCTTGATGCTGTGAGGATGTGTAAACTGAATCTCACAACAGCTCGGACCAAACGGAGTGACATGAAACACCATGTCTCCTTCGTGTTTGAAGATGAGAATGTCACCGATTCGAAGGTCATGTGCTGTCGTGAAATCTTTCCAACCTTCGGTGAGTCGCCTGCCTTCTTGTATCACTTTCCAAGTTTGATCAGAAGCGTCTGATCTTAGTTTCCATTTTTTCCCGTTCGTCTTCCCTTGTATGTGCTGTGAGAAGAAGCTTAGTGGTATTGTCTGCAAGTCAATACTGGCAAAGTTAAGCAAACACACAAAATGGGAACATATACGTAGGAGAAATAGAGAGAGTATGTTTACGACGCCGTTGTGGAAACCAGGAAGCAGAGGCTTCAAGAAATGAGGTTCTTGCGGATTCCCCATCTGGAATAAGAAGCAATCATCTAAGCAGTCAGACACGATAATTCAACCAAACATATTAACTAAGGCGCATGAAGACAGTCAAACAGCTAGATATAGCAAAACATATAATCTCTTTGTCTGTCCTCTTAACAATTCATGTGACAGGAACCTTCCAAAGTATCCGTAAGACAAGCAAAGTTAAGGCATTTCAGATTCAGATCAAAAGGAAGACTAGCTTATATAATCACCTCTGTGATTTGGAATTTAAAATATTACGAACCCAATGAAAGCGAACACATATCAAACCTAAAAGGTTGAGAAGTGATAATCATGCGGTTATCCAAATTATTTACTCCCAAATCGCTTAGAAATCCTAATAGATTCACTCTTTCAAAAAAAGAGAAGAAGATATACAGAAATCGATCAACAAGAACCCAAAAATCCTCAATTCCAGTGAAAACCAAACCCTAATTAGAAACGGAAAATTTCCCAAATCGTTTCAAATCTCACAGCCGATTCCTACACAAGAACATAAAGAAGAAGAACCCTAATAAAAATCACAAATCGTTGTAGAAAGACATTGATTTACCTTGATGGCTCGAGGAGATCGAATCGCATAAACCGTCGCCTTTTCCTTTTTTTTTTTCTTTTCTACGCGAATAATTTCATTTTTTTTTCTTCGTGCACGTTTACTCTTCGACCGGTCCAATACGAAGCTGCCACGTCCTTACGGATTCGATCCGTTAAGCCCTTCTCTACGGACTGCTCTTTCCCAGTATCACACTCTTTTATTAATTTTTTATTCTAATGCTGCAGTTATGGATTTATATGAACCCGGCGCTGTGGATGCTCTCACCTAGGCTTTTGATGAAGAAGTCCTTTAGTTTGCTTACTTCTCTACTTATATATGCTATAATTAAGTTTTCAACAACCAAATAACCAACTTACTGCAAAAAAGGCAAGGAACACATAATATGTTTTCGAAAAGTTGAAACTAAATTATAATCCATGTGTTTCATAACTAAATTATAATCCATGTAGTTATTAGTATATAAGTTGCAAAAGACCTTTTTGTTTGCTTACTTCTCTACTGTTCTACTTAAAGTTCAAATAAATTGTAAGCGAATTTTAAGTGATACATTTCTTTAAATATATAGATTTTAGATAAATTCAAAAGCGTTATATGAAACAGTTACTAATTGACGTTTTTAGGGTTTGATATAGATATGTGGTATTAATTAATGAGATCGTTTTCCATTAAACATTTTAAAGTTGATCAGATTAAATTTTTTTTGCCCCGAAGCTATACTCAATTATTTTATAAATTTGACCCACAAGTTGTATTTTAATATGATGTATGTCCAAGCTTAACTTTCATAGCATGCATATTTATAATACGTTAACTGTAAAATCCAGAAGTCAGTGTAAGTTTTTAGAAGTTTCAATATACTGTCGAGTTGTTCTGGCGTGTGCAACCCGTACACTAAATAAATAATCAGTATGATAAAAACTAAAATCAAACGTCAAATAAAGAGTGCGGTATAAAGAAAAATATCTGTACAAAATATATTCACTGACTGATTCCAAAAGAAGACGTGAAGTGAATAGCATATAGATTCCACTGTAGGACCATGACTTTTGTAAAAGGAAATTAACGGTAATACCATGCATATGGTTTGATATCGCTTTTTCAACATCGTGGGTGCTGAATTGGAGATTGGTGTGAACGTTAAGAGTAAAATATTACTTTTCTGCTCTGAAAAATAGTAATCCTCCCATGCCCGGCAATTTTTCGACAGTGACATGCTATATATATAAGGAGGCTAAGATGTGATTAAATATATCCATAATTATTTTGCAACAATTAAATATTACTACACTATATAACAGTGTTATATATAGATCATTTTCAGTAATACTTCCAAAGTTCCAATAGGCCCGTCTTAATGAAAAGAAAGTTAAATTGTACGATTATCATTATTTTTGGTTAAAAACTTAATATCAATGATATTCCTTTTTTTTTTACAGACATACATCATCCATCAATCGGAGGACAGTATGAAAACAAAGATACATTGTTGAAAAGTTGGTACGCAATACTAAAAGAGAGAAACAGACATAAAACAATCATTAAACAATGAAATATTAAAGGAATGTGAAGTGGAAGTCACCAACCTACAAAGTGAGATAACTGGGGATGTGCCATAATCAAATTTTCAGGGAGCTGTGCTAACTGGGGATGGCCGGTCGAGATATATCAGTTTATTGTAGAGAGTTTACTGAATGTTTCGAACAATTTACTCTAAAACTCAGCTAGACTATTGCATAGAGAAGAAGTTTGCACGCAAGTTTCCAAATGAGAATGAATTGTGTTTCCAACATATATGATATGTATTTCAAATTTCGTTTTATTATATCATCGAAATAAATTATATCACGGGTAATTGCAATAACCCTAAAATGATCATCGTGATCATATTAGTAGCTATAACAATATGCCTATAATGTTATAAAATTCAGCAATGAAACAAATAATATAAAAATATAAGTAGGTCCTTAATTTTTGTTAGTGTGTCCCTAACAGAGAGAGACGGGTCTATGTTGCAACGTATGATTAGTTGGTATGCACCAAACAAATTGGTATGTAAAGAAAGTCATTAGACGAAAGACCAAATGGACCGCATGTTTTTTTTTTCTTCTTCAGCTCGTTAGATAGAAAGTCAACTCTCCTACGTTTTTAAAATTTTTTTCCTCCCTTTATTCAATTAGATTTTGTCTTGCTGAGACCCTACACGAGATTCGAGTGATTCAATGAATACGTTAACTTTCAGTTATATACTTTTTTTTCAATTATATATTTGTATTTCCCCAAACTAATTTCGAATAGTTCCCTCCATTGACCAAAGTACTACTCCTTCTGTTTTTTTATATAAGTCGTTTTATATCTATGCACGTAGATTAAAAAAACCATTAATTTCTTATATTTTCTAAACAAAAACATCATTAATTATTTACCTAACCACAATTGAACCAATAGAAAAATAAAAGATATATTACCATTGGTCATACAACATTAATTACTAATAAATTTTACATAAAAAACCGAAAACGACATATAATTTGGAACAAAAAAGTTTCTCTACAACGACTTATATTAAAAAACGGAGGGAGTATATAATAAAATACTAGATTTTGACCCGCGCTTGGAAAGCGCGGAGTTGTTGGATTATATTATAATACAAAATTTTATTATACTGAAAAACATAATTTTTAGCAGCTATATAATCTATAAATTAGTTTATTTGAGATTTTATATGTACACTTTTACGTAAGTTTCTTTTCGACATGAGAATTATATCCGGATCAAAAAAATAAGCTAAACCGACCCAAAATTATAGGTTAGTTCAGGTCCAGAGAAGATAACCTATTGTGTTTTATTAACCCGCATGTCTTTGTTTGAGTCCGGATCCTACCCTAGACCCGATCATAAATATGTGTTTATTAGGTATATTTGGATATTTCGAATATGTTTCCGGTATTATGGATATTTTTTTTAAGTTTTTGGTTTACGATTAGAGTTTTGATTTCAGGTAAATTTTTCAAATTAAAAAAAAATGGGTATTTGGATAAAATTTTGGGTATTTTCCAGTTCATCGTGTTAGATTTTGAATAAGATTTTAAATTTTTAGGTATTTAAATTTTTTTGGTATTTGTTTGGAGTTTCAAATACTTTTCGTATTTTAGATATTTTTCAGATTTTTTATATATTTCGAATTCTTTTAGGATCTTAAATACCCGAACAGATGTGGACACATTACGTCCATATCAGGTCAAACAACTTTTTGATATAGATTTTTAACGTTATTGTACAAAAACATGGTTGATGAAATATTTTTCTGAGTAAAGGTATCATAAGAAATAATATTAAGATCTGTTAAAAATATTTAAAATATTGTATGTTCAGAATGATTAATGTATTATCAGAAAAATAATAAATAGTTATACATAACTCCAACAACTTTTTTATATTAGATTTTTTAAAACTCTTTCCCTTTTAATCGTATTGATTCGTTTTAAGTGAAAAGTATATAAAAGTATAATATCTAAACAAATAATTTTCAAAATCTTGAATAATCAATACTGATATCGTGAAGTCGGGTTAGCTTTAATAGAACCAATGAATTTTTTCATTTTTGTGAAGGTAATATGAATATTCAGAAAAATCATTTTTAAATATGAAAATATTATCAAACTATAGACGGTTGAAAGTTTAGTATATGATATGAGATTTTAGTGGAAAAGTTTATATATAATATAATTAATTTATTATAAACGAAAGAGGAAGTTAGAATGTAAACATATATGTCTTGTAATATATCTTGCTTTAAATCATATATTATATGACCAAAGTGAAAATATAAAACATTAGTTTCAATGTTTTTACGATTAAAAATCAAAATGATAAATATAGGGTCCGATTGGTAATGGCTGTAGATTTAAATATTTTGCTGTAGAAAAAAATCTGTAGATTTTTTGTTGTGGCTTTAGATTTTATTGCTGTAGAATTTTATTGAAGCACTAAAAAAATGCTTTGGATATTTGGCTCTGAAGAGCACTTGTATAGCTGTAGGTTATTTTAAGAGCTGTGGTTTCAAAAAAAAATATAAAGCTTGATTGCTCTAAATTTGATGCTGTAGAAATAAATAGGGCTGTGGACAGCACCTACAGCAACTACCAATCACCTCCATAGTAATAGAAATGATTAGAATTTATGAGTGAGATTTAAATAAATAAAAGAATTGACTAAATTATTGTTAGAGAAATATATGGTAACATTGTTAGAATAAATTTAAAGTAAGACCAAAAAGTAATGAGTTAAATAAAAAGGTCCAAACAACTTTTATAGGTAGATTTTTTTAGACTTCTTCCCTTTTAATAGTATTGATGAATACCCTGTATATAAATTAGCCGTATATGATCCCGGTTGGATAAGCTTCAAAAAAAAACTCTAAGCACAAAACTTCAAACTTATAGTTAAAGGATTGGATCACATGCGACTTTAAAAACAAATCTTGCAGTTTCTGAATGTGTTCAAACATGGGGCCGGGGGGGGGGGGGTAAACCCTAAATCCTTGGGTAAACCCTAAACCTTTGGAAAAAACACTAAACATTTAGATAAATTCTAAATTTTAAACACTAAACTCTAAATCTTAAAAATAAATATTTATTTTTAAATAATCTTTTTTTAGAACTATTGTTATTTTTATTTATTTAATTTTTTATTTTTTATTTTAAAAGCATAATATAATTTGGCAAGTTATTTTGTTTCCTTAATTAAAAGACACTAGATCTAAAATGACAATTTTCTATTGGTTTTAGGTTCACCCTAGCGGGTGAACCAAAGAAAAAGTAAGGGGGGGGGGGAATCCAAAGATTATTTTCAGTGGGTGCACAAATGCTGGTATAGGTGCAAACTTACTTATAGTTATAGGTGTAGACATCAAATTTGTTAAGAAATATACTAAAATTTAAAATTATTATGGGGACAAGTGCATCCATGCATAATCCTATCCTCTTCCTAGGTTTGCCAATGGTTGATGTTGAAAATGCGTAATATATAGGGATTGGTATCTTCCGCACGTAGCAAGTTTGGGATATTTATGATAGATTTTTCACTATCATACATGTAGATGTAGGTGAATTGTTTAATTTATACCAGTAATTCTTGGTTGAGATAACTAATGTGTAAAAAGCTAATTCCTACACAAGACTAGAGGGTTATAGACTTAGTGTATATTATATATGTCGTAATGTACAAGCTGCTTGGAAAATATGGCTAGGGGAGAAAATCTTATATACTACATATATTTAACACATGCCTACATTAATATATGTGTTTATACAAAGGCATTTCACTTTCAATATCGCTGCTTAAATGAGCAATTTCTGTGTATCATATTCATATAGCTATCATTAGCTTTCGTCAAGATTTGGATAGATTTCTCATGGACCTTTGATTTGTAGATAAGACCTTAGTTTGTAATATATTAGTTATATACTCACGTGGATATTGTGTGGATTCAAATGAATTGCATATTAATTGTTGGCTACAAAAGCAACATGTGTCGGCTTGTTAATAAAATATCTAAGATCCTTTTCACAATTAAAGTTCAATATTGACAGTTTAAAATCAAGTTTTCGATCTCGCAAGAGAATTGCGGAGAAGAAGTTTCGTTGCTATTAAGAGTTTGTATCAAATTTACGTACGCATGGTCCTATCATCTTTGTCTTTTAGTTTAAATTTCAGCTGTCTTGGGTGGACGTAAATTTAATAAGTGGTGATTTGTCATATATTTGTTCGTTACGTAATCGCTGCGGGCGACAGCGGTAAGAAAAAAGTAACTTTAAGGAGAGCAAAGTAGCATGGTGGAAACATAAACAATAGCTGGAAGTGATCGCCGGTGTTATTCATGACGTCTTTCATGGACGCTAATATTTTAGCGTCATCACTTGTTAGCAAAATGTATGCCGCTTCTTTACCCAGCGACAATAAATAGCTCACTCACTGTCGTTTTGCTCTATTATTTGATTCAGTCACCGTTGTGTTTTTCTATCGTGACCGCTGACGCTGCGATTGATAAAAGAACATGGCTGATATACGTCGAACTGTATATAACTGACATTCGTATGAAATTGTGAATGTATATTTTTGTTAAGTAATTTTAAGTAGTGACAAAAAACATATAAAGATTTTTTAGATAAAAGTTTACGCGTAAATCAGACCCTATAAGTCCATTATGTTACCCAACAAAATTTTGTCGTTGGGCCTCACATAGGCCCTCCAAAATAATGTATTTTGCTCCTCTCCTGATCGATCATACATCATTGACAAGGTGTGGGGAGAAGAACATAACCGGGACTCCACGCAAAGTGAACGAAATAATTAGTTCCAAGTGAAAACTTAAAATCATATCTACAATATTCTACACATAGATTAACGGAATTATCGGCAGTACTGATTACGTTGTTAGACCATGTGGATGTGGCAGGGGACGCGTTTATAATTGTTATTCATAACTTTTGTTAATCAGTGCTTTCACTACTATAATGTATCTTTATATATATGTATATATCATGGCAGCAGATGTATATGAATTACCAGTCAATTAGGCTTTTGGCTGGTCAAAAATGTATAATCTAAGAATATTTGACTAATAAGTATTTTGATTCCACTAGCTCAGTGCACATATAAACGCTTAATAATTCATTGTCATCATGAAGCCATTATATTCTCACAACGTTAACCTTAAACTATTGCCCAGTACTCTAATCATATGTTTCTAAACACTATATATGAGTTGTAATCATCTCTATATGTCTACATGGTTCCACTGGTGATGAGTGCTGATAATATTTAATGAAACAATATATAAAGTAGAAATAGCAGCTATAAAGTGATTCGATTTCAATATTTAAAAGCACGTCCCCTCTCTCTAATGTGTGCTGCTAATTTGACTAAACCACTTAAGTCATACCTCTCAACTAATAAGCAGTCATCTTATTAGACCACGACAAATATATAACAGTCATACTATATACCTACAACTATAAAAAGGCATACGTGATGCAGTTAAAAAAGAGTGGAGTTGGAAATTTTCTTTCCTGGGGTCGGTTTAGAAAAAAAGTATGGCAGATTATAGAGAAATCTGGTTGCGTAATCCTTATTTCTTGCAAAGTAAACTGAGAGTATGGTCTTTCTTCAACTGAAAACCGGTAGGCAATACATATTTGATGGGCTATGTCTACCTTAATTTGAAACTAGTTAGACAACTTGAATCGATTGAGCCAGGTTAATCCTAGATTTTCAGTCTAATGCCAACCTTGGATTACCAATATTGCAAAGAACTATCGTAAGGCAAATTAAATAATTTGATATCAATACTAATAAAAGAAACGAATTCATATTTTATTTTAGGTAGTGGACATTGGGCGGTGCAATGGGTCCCACTAATTCAGTTACGTGTTTGTCATATAATCTGAGTAAGGAAACCCATGTGAACCAGGACTAAACCAGAATTTCTCTTAAGAGGAGCGGATGTTGATGTCGATGGCTAAAACTGAGACTGAAGATCGACACCGATACCATGAAACATGTTCCAAGCATTTTATTTAATTTGTTTTGGTTTAGCCTTTTAGGCTACAAGTTTTTTTTTTGGACAAAACGCTACAACATATATTATACGAATAATGATGTGATACCAAATAAGTAGATAGTATGTATTGATTTCTTGATGAATCTTGAAAAAGGTAATCATGTGATTATCTTTGACTTTCACGGTACTCCAACAGAATTTTCAATGACATACTATAATTTTCTTTAAAATAGAGTAATTTTATTATAGAATAAATTCTGCTTCAATAGTATTTTATAATAAAATAATTATATTATAAAGTAATATCATTAAAAAAAAGTTATTCAGTTTTAGGAAAAATATAAAGTAAAATATAATGTGTCATTAGAGAGATGTTTAAAGTTAATAAAAATTAGTAACAAAACCTCTATGTAGATGTGGAAAGATTGGATATACTACACTTAGAAATCCATATAGTATTTATAAATCCAAGTAAAATATGTAAATCTGGAGGTTTTTTTTCGGATTTGAGTCTTTGTATTTTTAACTAAAAAATCCAAACAAATCTATTCAAATCTATTATAAAATCAAATATATTAGTAAATCCGTACGATTGAATAACACTTGATTTGATATAGAATTTATGAATCACTAAACCAATAACACATGATTTTAATATAGATTTAAAAATCACATAATTAATAACACTAGATTTAGTCTAGATTTTCAAATCTATTAAAATACAACAATTAATAACCCCTACTTAAAAACGTAAGCCGACAATCTCAATGAAAGGATAAAAAGTGATAATGCGAACGAAGCATTCACATAAATATCGGCTTTTCATGTTTCTCCCTTTTTCAAAAGATCCAAAACCAAAATAAAGTTTTGTGTCATGCATGTTTTGTTAATGAGTACGTATGTTTGTTAAAACAATAGCTTTCAAACCTTAATTTAAATGTTTATATAAATTTAAATGTGTTTATATAAAACTTAAAGAAACTAACTAAAGAAAAAGTTGGCTGTAACGTAACTTATAGATGTCATAAAATTCAACTCTCAATATATGTTGCCACTTGCCAATCACCCCATTGTAGTTAATAAGTCAAGAATTATTCTTGGATTCATCTCCTACGGTGAATTTACGGATTCACTAACCAATATGAATTAGTTATTTTATATACAGTATATTTTAAAAAAGAAACAAAATATTACTCACTCCGTTTCAAAATAGATGATGTTTTGGAGAGTTTAACATGTTTCAAAATACTTGATGTTTTGATATTTTTATATTAGTTTTAGTTTTACAGAAAACTGTGTCACCAATGATGTTTTATAGTGGGTTTTGTGATTGGGTGAATTAGTTTTATTTTATATTTTTAATGTTACTTTTTAGGCAAAATAGTATGTCTTAATTCTTATGCATTCATCTAAAATATCAAGTATTTTGAAACAGAGGGAGTATCAATTTATATTATGATTTTAAAAAAAATAAATAAAAAATACTACTAGTTGCAAACAAAATAATTTTAAAAAAATATTTTTAACGACGCAAGAAAAACACTAAATCCTAAACCCTAAATCTTAAACCCTTAGATAAATTCTAAACCTTTGGATAAACTCTAAACTTTTGGGTAAACCATAAATTTTGGATAAATCCTAAACCCTAAATCAAAAACAATAAACACTAAACCCTTAATCATAACCCTTAAACCTTTGGATTTAATATTTTAAGATTTAGTGTTTATTATATTTGATTTAGAGTTTATAATTTATCCAAGAATTTATACTTTATCCAAGGATTTTTGATTTATCGAAGGATTTAGGGTTAACGATTTATGGTTTAGGGTTTAGTGTTCGGCTAACGACACTAAAAACATTTTTTTAAACATTTTTTTTTGTAACTAGTACTATTTATTTATTCATTTTTACTTTGTTGTTTTAAAATTATGATATAAATTGATAATATTTTTTAAAAAAGATACTAAATATAAAATAATTATTTTTTATTAGACGATTAACATAGGTTCACATCAGGAGGTGAACTCAATAATAAGTCGTAAGTCAATTATTACTAACCTAATCAATGAACCCAATGATTTAAAATAAGACGGGAGAATCTACCTTGTTGGATTATGGGTTTGAGAGATTAGACTGCATGGACAGCAAAACTCATGTCATATATGCTCTTATCTACTTTTGTGTATGTAGCTACGGTTTTTATATTCAACATTTTTTTTTTTGTAAACTTTATATTCAACATTTTCGTTCGTGGTTAACAAATAAATTCGCATTGTTCCGTGAAAAAATTATCAAACGCGATGCAATTTAATCTAAACATGAAAAAGTTTTATTCATATCTACATGTATCTTTAAATAAAACTGAGATACTGATAATTTGTGAAATAGTACGTACAATCGCAGAATAACACACAATATTTTTTTTAAATATATAATTCTATAGTCGATCTATTTTCTATGTTTTTGAAACTCACTTCCATCATTCTATTTTTTTAATAAAAAAATTCCATTAATCTAGTTACAGAAGGCTATTTTCAAGCAAACAAAAAATGCCTTCAGCGAAAATATAATAAAGAAGTAGGCATTGCTTTTTGTATAATATTTAAGACTATTTTCAATGACACTCTAAGACCATCTCCAATCCATACCTATTTTTTCCTCTATAATTCTTACAAAAATAGAGTAACTCTGTTATATGGTAAGTTTTGTTCTAATAGTTTACTCTATAATATAATAACTCTATTATAGAAGAAAAAATAGAGGGATTCCACTTTTTCACTATATATTTAGAGTGAAAAAGTGAAATCCCTCTATTTTCTCCTATATAATAGAGTAACTCTATTATAGAGTAAACCATTGGAGCAAAACTTACTCTATAATAGAGTTACTCTATTTTTATGGGAATTATAGAGGAAAAAATAGATATGGATTGGAGATGCCCTAATTTTTATGCTATAATTTATTCTAAAATAAAATAATTCTCGTATGGAGTAATTTTTGCTCCAATAATGTTATTTTATAATAGAGTTATCATATTATATAATGGAATATAAGTAATATAGAAAAAAATAGAATGCCATTAAAGATGCTATATAATGGTGTTGAATCTGATTTTTGGAATTTTCTTTCTCAAGTTCTATGAGTATTTTTTAAATACAAATTAGGTTAGAAATCATGTAGAAAATTTACTTTAGAATTTAGTCTCTAAAATTTGTTGATTTAGTTTTAAAGGATGTAGCTTTAAAATTTCTTACAACTAAAAAAATGAGGCTTTAGAAAATAAGATTTTTACAACCATTTTTTGTATGTTTTTGCTATAGCTTTAGTTTTTTGGTTGTAACTTTAAAAACTAAGATAAAACATAATTGATAATATTTAAAGTTGTAAATAAAAATTAAAGCTAAAGTCACTTCTTACAATCCAACCAATCACCCTCAATATCATAATTACATTTATTAAGATAATATCATGAAGCGATACGTATAGTTTAGAAGTGATGATTTTATAAAGCATCTTACAAAATGCTATAAAAAATATCAGAGCATGATTGGGTTTTAATCATTGCTCTATGCATGCTTGTTCTAAGGCCTCACGCCCTACATCATTATTTTCTTGGTAAAAATACACATCTATAAAAATTCAAGTTTTCTTGTAACATAAAAATTCTAGTTATGACAAAGAAAGCATAATCTTAAAGCATATATATGCTTAATCTTAGATTCAAGTTTTTTTTGTACTATTTTGGTTAACTGTATGATCTTTATAACTTACTATGTATTTTTAATATTATAACTTTTAAATGAATGTAAATTTTTATTTACCAATCATTCAAAGAAAATGATTGAATGAATTTATTATGAAAAAAATAAAAAAGTAAAAATATCAAAATTACAAAAGTGGAAAATGGTTGGAAGTGTCAAGTGAGGGTGGGGCTACACTTGGATTGACGCACGCGCACCATTCGCTTCCTTCCAAACGTACCGATTGGATATTACATTAGCTGTGTTCGGCGAGCAAATTCTAAAACTAGTGTCAGCGATCAAAATTAAAGCGTGGAACTGAAGAAAGATTAGCTGGATTTAGTTGCAGCGTTAGTTTAAACTTTCAGATATAACAGACTTGGGGATGCCGGAAATCAATAGCATCACCGTTTCATAAAAATCCGGAATCAACTTTTAAACGCCAGCGATTCTTTTCTTTTTTTATTTGTATTCCGTTTTACCGTCGTCTGTGTTTATTTATGGTCTCCGGTCCCTAAGAGCAACTCCAAAGAGAGTTTGTAAAGGGTATCCAAATTTAAAAAAAAAATGAAAAATAAAAAGAAAATAGAAAAGAGAATCACAAAGTATCTTCTTTTGTCAATTTTAAAAATCTTCTATTCACCTCTAATGTCATGTGTCTTTCCATCAAATAAGCGTATGATTAACATTGGTCTCTTAGTCGGGGTTCTTAATTCATGATTTGCACTTTTTTATTTATTTTTTAATATATTTTTCAACTAAAAGACGACTCTTATATCTCTTATTTAAGATACGGTTCTTACCTTTTCTTAGTTAAAATCTAAAAAAAATTAAGAATTTTATTTTATCTGAAGCTAAGAACTCCAGTTAAGAGACTAGAGTTAATCATGGTCTAAGGATATGTTTCACCCCGGTTTTTTAACCGGAGTTCTTAATTCATGATTTGACATATTTTTTTACACTTTTCGGTTAAAAGACAGTTCTTATATCTTTTATATCTCTTATTTAAAAGATGGTTTTTAATTTTTTTTAGTAAACTAAGAAAAAATAAAAATCGTCTTTTATCCGAAACTAAGAGCATCATTAATGGTATAGATTCTTCAAATAGTACCTCAACTATTTGACAATAATAAAATTTTAGTATAAAATTAAAATTTTAAAAGTAAAAGACTAAAACAATTAATACAATGACACCTATGGTTTGGATATCTCGACCATTTGATGGAGTACCTTTAAGAAGGTACGTCTCTTTCTTTTTCATAACCTTTTTTTTTTATAATATTTACCATTATTTTTAGTAAAAAAAACCAGAGAGACTAGCAATGCGGCTGCTCTAAAACCTTACTTAAGAGATTGAAGTTAATCATAGTCTAATGGATCGAGCTGCTCTAATGCTGCGTCTTCTATAATACGACACGTAGACCCCACTTCTGCTCCTTCCTTCCTCTGTTGCCTTCTATTTTTTTCTCCTCCTTTCATTTTTGGGAAATTGGGCTATATAACCTTCAAACAAATTATAATTCATTACATAACTAAAACTCCTAACTTTCATCTACAGTACATGTATTTTATGTAATAATGCTATATTACCCTTCAATTCAACCTGTGTGACCTGCTGAAAGTTATTTATCAAAAAAAGTATTAAATAAATAATTTAATAAATTGTGGTTATCATTGTTCTACATCTCTTTCTCTTCTTCTTCCTCTTCTCCTCCAATCTCTGTTTCTTTTATACATACGAACACAAACCACTAGACTAAGAAATAATATGGATTTTGGGCTTGTGGAATTGAGTTTGGAGGAGAATATGACACCGTAGACAACAACGAGCTGACATCACAATTGCATTTTTTTTTTAGTTTTTTTCAATGTTGTTCATCTTGATTTTTTTCATTGTTATTTAAATTGTTATAGTATGCTGTATTGATATGATATGATGAAGAATAATTACTCTGGACTAGTGAATGTGTGTATCACCATGTCTGTAAAAAGAGAAAGATGTGAAGAAGATGAACTCGTCGACTATACTATATGTAGTGAAAGAAAATTATAGTATAGTACGATTCTTATATTTTTGTACAATTCGCAAGTACCAAACTAAATAGTATGCTACGGTTGTTGTATTATTGTACCATCGATTGTTTGATAAATTCATTATTTATCAGTTTCTTGTTTACAACTATATGTACTATACTATTTATTTTGTTTTATACTATTTGAGTTTAGAGTTTATACTTGGGTTTAGGTTTAATGATTAAAATTTAGGGTTTAGTATTTGGAAGGTGGGGGTTGATGTTTGGGTTTAGTGACCGTATTATGTATGTTCCATTTGACGATTAAAAAATAGTGTTTTTTTTTGCTTACCAATTTATACTATACTATGTATTTTGTTCCATTCTATTTGAGTTTATAGTCTATACTTGGGTTTAGGGTTTAGTGATTAGGATTTAGGGTTTAGTATTTGGAAGGTGGGAGTTTAGGTTTGGGTTCAGTGATAGCATTTTTGGGTTTAGTATTCAAAAGTTAGGTCTGAGTTTAGCATTGAGGAGTTTTGTTTGGATTTAGTTTAATATTATATAATATTATATATTATTTTCAGATTTTGATAATTGGGTTTAAGGTTTATATTAGAGTTTAGGGTTCAGTAATTGGGGTTTAGGGTTTAGTATTTAGATGGAAGGGTGATGTTTAAAGTTTAGGGTTTATTATTTTGGAGTTGAGGTTTGGATTATAGTTTAGTATTTACTAGGTGTGAGTGGATTTTGAATCCTATTATTTTTAGTAATATGATATAGAAAAATTAGATGTATATTTATGTGTTAAAAAAAGTTTGGTGTTGATTGAATTACGTGTGATAATTAATTATGGGGTGTCAAATTGTTGATGTCATCAGTTTCTCTCTCTATTACTGACAACTTGAATTAAAAAAGGGTATTACCGGATAGAAGTTGACATAATTGTTATGGGTTTTATTATGTCAAAATCAATGCTATGCACTTAATTTCTTTTTCAAATTTGGTCATTTGGCTAATTCACCCTTCATTTTTTTCCTCCCATTACTAATACGAGAAAAAAAAATCTATTTTACTAAAAATTGATAACTAATATATATAACTTATATGAAAAATAACAATAGAATTTCGAATTTACTGTTTCAACGTAATTTTAGGTTTATAAGTTAGATCAGCATGCGCTTGATGAACAAACAAATGAATACTTCTTTTTTTTTTTTAAGTTAAAATCAGTTTTAAAAAAGTAGAAGTTTTCATCATCTCCAATTATTTTAAACCGTGATGATCTTGTGGTTGGATTTAAATGCACGAATAGCCACGAGACTAAATCACTAATGATTAAACAAACAAAAGCATATACTATAGTAGTAATATATGTAATAATATATTATATACTAAGAAAAGTCGCCACTCTCCTTGAGCATACCACCCCACCTACCTATACATATATGCCATCAAACTTCCACTTCTCCTTCACACCAAAAACAATATTCCCTTCTTTAGATTCCCTCTTAACTAAGTAAACTCATAAAAAAAGAGAGAAACATAAACATGAGAACGATGGTTGATCTAGGAAAGCAAAGAGATCGTCTTCACCACCGCATGCAAATAATAAACACTCCGACCACCGTCGATTGCGCTCGTGAAATTCGTCTCCGACGAACTCTACGTTCATTCATCGAATGCATGCTCCCATACTGTTGCACTTACCAACAACAACCTGCTCATTCGTACCAAAACGACACCGTTTCGGTCTCTTCCTCTACTTCCTCAGACCACTCCTCCTCAGACCACTCCTCCTCTTCCTCCAGCATCGTAAGTGGAACTTTCTTCGGGCACCGTCGTGGCAGAGTCAGTTTCTGCCTTCAAGACGCCACCGTGGGATCTCCGCCGCTTCTCCTCCTTGAGCTAGCTGTACCCACGGCCGCTTTAGCCAAGGAGATGGATCAAGAAGGTGTTCTACGCATAGCCCTGGAGTGTGACCGTCGTCGAAGTAGCAGCAGCAACAACAGTCGTTCTTCCTCGATCTTCGATGTTCCTGTGTGGTCCATGTACTGCAACGGAAGGAAGATGGGGTTTGCTGTGAGGAGAAAGGTGACGGAGAACGATGCCGTTTTGTTGAGGATGATGCAGTCTGTTTCAGTGGGAGCTGGTGTTGTGCCGTTGGATGAGGAGGAGCAGACGCTTTACTTGAGAGCGAGGTTCGAGCGAGTCACTGGGTCGAGCGACTCGGAATCGTTTCATATGATGAATCCTCGTGGTAGTTATGGACAGGAGCTTAGTATATTTCTTTTGAGATCGTGAGATATTGAGTAGTTTGGTTATCCTATATTAAGATTCTTGTCAGCTTTCTTGTTTCTTTTTCTAGTTCATGTACATTGTATAGTAAATTTACCAAAAGACTAATATATGTATATGCAATATATCATACTAGGTGATAACCCGCGCCTTACGCCGAATAAAATTATTAATTTTAATATTTATAAGATAAGAAGATATTAGATTTGTTTAGTGTGGGCATCGATTTGGTTTTAGGTTGGATTTTTTTAGATTTAACTCTTTTAAAATATAACAACCATTCATAAGCTGTATTTATTTTGGTTTATTCGATTAAACTGATTTTCGTTTTTCTTTCTTTCGGTGATAGATATGCAGTTGGAATATATATCGATTATTGCAAACTTTATGTAAAAAACTTGATATATTACCTGATACAATCAGTTATATTTAATGCGATCATCTTCATTTTTTAAATAAATATCTTAAGCAATCATTAATAAAAAGATACATCATTCTTCTATAGAATTCGGTGTAGATAATCCTCCATCGAAAATTCATAGGCTTCAGTATATGAGTGTTTCAAACTTATTATATTATCAATAGCTAATAAATAAGGGCCACATACTATAAGTTATAAAAAATAGAAAATTCAAAGTTTTTATTAAGTGATCAGAAAAATTCACCAGCATCATCGTAAATATTGTCAAAATTTTAAAATAATTTTGATTATTATTTAAGTCAACCTCGGAGTGGTATTGCCGGCTTTTGTATCTTTTAATGTGACCATGTTGACATTAACAACCATAATAAACGTTACCATGTTCTTACTTCTTAAAGCTTATCCAAAAACCTTTTTCTCGTTATGTTAAAAGGATTTACCGGATCGATGGGTCACTGGATCGACCACGGGTGTATCTTGGGTTAATAAATGAATTAATTTTATTATATAATAATATATTAGCTATGAAAATAAAAATATAAAACTATAGTTTAATATTTTCTAAATGTTTTTTAAAACATAAAATAATAGTTTGGATATGTATATATTTTATGTTTAAAAAAGGTATTTAGAAAATACTTAACTTTAGTTTTTATATTTTTATTTTCATTTTACATACAAAATATCAAAAAAATAATTTAGACTATTTAAAATTTTCTGTAACAAAGTAAAAGTTATGACATCTAAAAAAATTTAAGATATAAAATTCATAAATATTTATATTTCTAATTTGAATAATAAAGTAAACTTCAAATTCAAAATAAACTCAAAGTGAATGATCATTGTAATAAATTGTCAATAACGGAAATAAACTAACACCAAATCACATCAACTAATTTTGGTTCTCTCTACCATCGTTCACTTCATTTTTTTCAGGTAACATAATGAAATCTTCATCAAAATCTAAAACTCACAAATATAAAACTGAAAAGGGAAAACCTAACTTTTTTTTTGTCAGCACATAACTTCTTAATTGGAAACTTAAAATATATTTCGGCCAGCACACTACGATAACAGAAAGTTACATTTCGGCCATCACACTACGATATAAGTATATTGCCATAAACTGATTATATTAGTTGGTTATCATATATTTTTTGCCTTGGCCAGCAACCAACGAATTGGTTATATTCGCAGATTTCAATTGATTTTCCAACTCGGAACCAACCGGTTAGGTTCATTAATTCAATTAAAATTGCCATAGTTACAATATCTACGTTCTGTTAAAATCTCTCTTATACAGAGTTCTCACGTAACAAACTAATGGGACGTTGAATATAGTACCACCAATCCCTTATAAGAGAAAAGGAAAAGACGTCATCATCTTCTCCGTTCTGTCCTCTTGAGTAACAAATAAATGGATTTCTCTTCTTGGAACGTCGTCATCTTATCTTTCGATCACTCCTCTTGGGATTCTCTATACTCCTCTATAGTCTTTATATCGCAAGCATGCGCATAGATTGACACATTGAAGAACAAAGTTATGTGAGAAGAAGAAGTCACGTTCAAGAACAATATTAGACAGAGTGATGATACTCTTTATAGTTCATTTAATCTCATAGTATGCATATTCTTCTCACGAGTGTAAGTATCACTATGACCAAGGTTTATGACCTTATATCATGATGCGTCATGTAATTGGTAGACAGAGTAATCGCCGCCGAGCATATTATAGCATCAATAACCCCGCGGATATCATGATGTGTCATGTCTTCAATGTGTTATGCAGTGGGGAGCTTCGCAATGTGTCATGCAGTGGGGAGCTTCAATGTATTATGCAGTGGGGAGCCGTCGAACACATTATATCATGGTGCGTCATGTCTTCGCGCAGCCTTCCGAAGAACGACACACTATAACCGTCCAGCGATTTCACAAAACGTCTCAAATCGGACATTGGAGAAGTTATCCACCTAAACCCCAGCGATGTGCACGGACGCGCCACGACCGACGATGGTCTTTAAAGTGTTACTCAAGAGGACAGAACGGAGTTCATGATGTCGTGTGTCGTTGGAACATGATACAGATTTTTCTCGTCTTCAAAGTGTTCCTGATGTGTTCTTCTTTCAGATGAATGGTCATGTCCGTCTGAAGATGAGACAGAACGGTTCATCTTCAACCACGGCGTGTCTAAACGTTCCGAGCTTCGGGGTCACTTGGTCGTCGTTTCCTGAGTCGGTCTCCACGTAGAACTCCGAAGGTTTCTTTAAAAACATTACGTTTGAAGTAATATGTGCTTAAGAATGAAGAAGAGAAAACTCCCCGCCTTGCGATTCCCGTGAGAAGTCTAAAATATTACTTGGTTACTTTTTTTGTAGATTAAGGAAACTCTTTAAGAATTCGTTTATAGAGGAAGCAAATAAGGAAACTTATTTGTGAGAGTGTCTCTCCAATAGACACGTGTCTAACTTGGTGTGAAAGCATTAACTCCAATGCTCCTCTTTTAATATATATAAGGGATGTTTTCGTCTTTAAATTAATTAATGGAGTTTTTAAGATTTAGTTGGGTCATATACGTCACATGATCTGATCTATTAGTTAATCACTCGCTAATTTTAATTGTTTTAATAACTTCAAATCAACTAAGAGCATCTCTAATAGAACTATTATTTCCTCTATATTTTACACTAAAATAAAGTAACTCTATTATAAAGTTAAATTTGTTTCAATGGTTTACTCTATAATAAAGTAATCTATTATAAAGTGAAATATAGAGGAATGTTGTTTTTCTACTCCAAATATAAAGTAAAAAAACAATATTTTTTTATATTTCATTCTATTATAGTGTAATTCTATTATAGAGTGAACCATTTGAGCAAATCTAACTACATAATAGAGTTACTCTATTTTAATGTAAAATATAGATGAAATAATAATGTTTCATCGGAGATGGTCTTAAGGCAGCTATTATTTTTACGATATATCTTGTAGATTCATTGATTTGGCTAAGGTTTAAATATATTCTTTCCAACTAGAAGATTAAAACCTAACGGTATAAACTTGGCTACCCAACAACTGAAATTACTTTGATGTTGGCGATTTTGTACGATCTTAGAATAAACCTAAGCCGCAAACAAGATAATGAAGATAGTTATAATACTCATAGCAACATGTTTGAACTACAGTTTCAAAAAAAAAAAAACATGGTTGAACTAATTGCGTTTGGTTAAATTTAATCTCTGTGAATCTGCAATTCAATGAAAACCTCAAAGAACCACATCACAGGCATGCCAATCACACGTACGGCGTGAACTTCCATGCTAAAAGCAATGTGCGATTGAGACCAGACAGACAACCACAGTATATTGAGGGTTTTGGTTTTAGCTTCGGTGCCTGGTTCGGTTCCAAATCAGTGCCACTGTCGGACCTCATTGCACTTTAGCTTTTGTTTTTTCTTTAATTCCTTGTCTGTTTGATTCATTTCACAGTCACTCAACATTCCCTTTTGTTTATTATGTTTTTTTTTTGCTGAAAACAGAACTCTTTCCCTTTTTGTTATTAGTACAATAATTTAAGGTTTGGCTCGAATAACCAAGAAATCCTTATTATAATATGGACGCACGCTCTAGTCTGATTTATTTATAATACTGCGTTGTGTTGTTCAGAGAATGTAGACAATGACTTTCAGTTAGTCATGTGTATTACAATCAAAGAAAATTAGTATTCAATCGTGGATTATTCTCCCCCGGAAACCAATTAAATAAAAAACCATTACACTTTACACATAATACTTTAGAAAAAGAAATCAATTATCCTGTTGAACGATACCTACATTCAACGTACCAAAATATTGACTAGAAATCGATATAATTACATTATCAATCAAGAAAACTTATAAATGACCCACGTCCCAGAAAATGACAGAGGCATGCAATATCGTGATATCCAGCGAGGTATGTGAGATTCTTATCATATTATTGATATGTTCTTTTGTCCCCTCTTCGTGCGATATAGTACTGTTTGTCTGATTTTCTTGTTCTCCATAATTGATTCTCAAAACCCTAAGATTCGTCAAGAAAAAGCTTTTAATTTTGTGATATATATGATTAAATAATGAGAAAAAAGAGAGTAAATAAAAACAAGGATCGATGCGAAGGTATACAGAAATAGGAGATGCACACGAGGGTACAATATAAACCCTAACATATAAACATAGAGCTCCACAACCCATCTCCTTTAGTCTAGTTTCACGTGTACTCTCGTCCCCATTGTTTCATTTTCTCAATTGGATATATATATATATATATATATATATATATATATATATGTATAAGGACATGTATGGTTTGTATAAATTAGTATCACCCAACTCATGCACCACCACCCAGGTTTTAACGCGATAGAGTGCATACTGTACTTAGCAAAAAAAATCGTATGAGATGCGTATTATTATAAGAAATTTTTATCATAATTAAATCACAATGGTAAGATATATAGTCATATTTACATATATCATATTTGTGATAAATTGGTCCAGTATATGGCTAACCAGGTTAATTCATGCATGTGCCGCATGGATTATATCCCGATGGAATGCATGTTGCCAACAAAATACATATGATATTGATTTTTATGAAATCGGATCTCCAATGATAGACGGTTTTAATGCAAATCTCTATAAAATTATTTGAGAAGTCAGTTCTTATGTACCACTCTCATATTAACTCTCACGATGGTTGATTACACTGATACCCTTAATGAATTAAAAATATTAAATACTATTATTTATTTATTTTATTTAGTTTTCTTTTAAAAAATTTCCAAAAACATATACATATAATAAAAGAGGAAATTTATTATAAAGTTATTATTTGATTCGAACCATATGATATCAATATATGTTCTGCATTTTTTGGTAAAAAAAAGATAAAAACATTTGTTATTATTTTATCAAAATTTTTATATGAAGACTAATAGAAATGAGAATAATAATAAACCAAATTCTTAAATATGGTGACGAAGAAATGCAGTGTTAAATTGGTCCAGTATATGGCTAACCATTTTGCTTTTCGTTTGTCAGATTTTCCGGCTCAAAATCTTTGAAATATATCCATCTTACACTACATTAACAATACTTATAAAATCACCCATTTGCATCTTATAGTCAAAGTCCCAAAAGAAAGGGAATAAAGTAAGAGAATCTGATTATTTCAAGAAAATGTAATGAGGCATATTCCGATTCATTGTTTGGACTTTGGACTGTATCCAATCTTTGGTAAGAGTGTATTATTACGCCCAAAGTAACAAACCGTTATAAAAGTAGAAAACTTTGAACAGTGGCGCATGGCGCGAGAGGAAGCCCATATTCACTATGGACCAAGTTTCAGAGATGAGTCAGTTCGGCCCGGTTCACTTGACTACGATTGTAGGTGGTGTCTGAACCATAATAAAAAATTATTTCCAATTGGTAATTTTTGGCTAGTTAATAATGAACCCCTTTTCTTAGGTTTTCTTGAGATGATGAGTTGCTTCATTTTTATTGGTAAAGAGATAATTATAATGTGCTGTAAGCATCTTTCATTCATTTATCGTTTTATTGGTGAAGGGATATATCATGATGGCTTTCCTACCATCTTTCGTGTTTATATAGACCCCATTGTATAATGATTAGCAAAGTAGGGTTACATTTTCCTTAACTATATTTGTCCTTGTATAATCAGTTTCTAGTGCATGGAAAGGTGCAACTATCTTAAATTCAGTGGAACTTCCACAATTTTTTGTGCACATCGATATTAAATGTCTAAGAGTGGTGCCAAAAGTAGAGGGCATTTAGTGGCCTGACCCAACGGACCACGTCGAAAATGAAACTCTATTTGGAAGGTTGTGTAATTTTGTTGTAATAACATTTGCCTCATCCTCACCAATCTCTTTCTAAGCATTTATTTGTTCTTATCCAACTTATACTGTCTTTATGCAAACTACCCAAAAATGAAACATTGGAGACTAGTTCCACTTTCACCATCTTAATATAGAATATTTGTTAATTCTTGATACTTCTTGTTAGATTCTGTACGATTTTACAAAGTTACTTGTTTTTTGTTGTTGTAACAAACGGACAGTTTACTCGAATGTACATGCCTTTTACCTGTCAAAGGTTGTTTTGTTTTACCAAGTCAAGGTTTGCATCTCTCTTATACTATCCTGGATGGTCGATGTCCATACGTTTGTCATCTGCGACCAAGAAACTATTGTGGAGTAATATTTTATGTCACATTGTCAACTCTTTTGTGGTTCTTGTTAAAATTGTCCCCACTTACCTAGTTGGTTTGAGATCGACGGCATTAATTGCTCGCTTTATGATTCTTAACCTATTTCAAGGAGTAATATCAGTGTGATAGATGTGAAAATGAATCATATACTACAATTATACTTATATTATATCAGTATTTATTGTTTCACTCCTTATGATTTATTTAATTATCTCAGACTAGTTGAGTTTCAAGCACTGGACCAAGTGAGTGTACTAAAAAAACATAAGATAAGACTAGGAAATTATTAAATAAATGGAATTGTTAATAAATCTTGATTATTTAATAATAATAATAATACTTTGGGATACTATCGTCTGAACTCCCGGGAAAAATGTCGGTTGCTCGCTTATTTTTTTTTCCCGGAAAGATATGATATATATATACATTTTTTAAATTATGTTTTTTTGAAGTCACATAAGCAGCAATAGTACTACTAAACGACAAGGTAAAAAAGGATGGAGCTTTTCGAGAAATGCTCTAAAACGTCTCAAAGGAAGATATACTGATGGGATGGGATGGGATGTCTAATTTAAATTATTATTGCTTGAGTGATGAATTTCTTCTACAGAAAGACAAAAGAAAGAAAATGATGGGTCTGAGTTGCGCTTCTCCTGATTGCTCTTCATCTTCTCCAAGGTACAACCTTTATTTGTTTTTTCTACCTTTCTTCTCCCCAAAGGTTTCATCTTTTTAGTTTTAATGAGAATGGGTTTTGGTTACAGGAACTCGGAGAAGCAGAGTGTGATTGTTGCCTCACCTTCAAGATTCTCTTGCTATAGTGAACCGGTAAATTTCATTCCCCTTTTCAAAAAGCAAAGCTTTTGGAGATTGTCTTAATCTGCTTTAGGACACTCCTTTTGGTTCCAAAAAGTCACATTTGTCTGTACATTTTCAATGGCAGTTTGTATCTATTGAGAAGAGATTACTAACTCATAAGGATTCTCATTGCAACGTAATGCCAAAGGTTTGATCTTTTTGTAATGAAACTTGATAAGATTCTTTGTTACCAAGCTCTTATATGTTCTGTACTTTTGTGTACAGTCTTCAGAAGATTTGAGGAAGGAGATTGCTTCACTTGAGTTTGAGATTCTGCGTACGGAGCAGTACCTGCTCTCTCTTTACAGGACAGCTTTCGATGAACAAGTTACTTCTTCTTACTCTCCTCACACTGAAACAAGCTTAGTCTCCAATCAGTTTTGTCCCATATCCGAGCATTCAGACCTCGCCGGTGTCCTCAGCTACCATTACCAAGCTTCTCCGGTCTCTGAACGTTCCACTTCGTGTCCTAAGAGTTTCCAAGCCAGCTTAAAAGCCTTTTCCGCAAGAGTAAGTAACCCACATTGCAACAAACCTTGTGATGAATCCGACAAGACTGACTTAATTTGATGTTTGCAGGAGAAGACAAGATATGTTTCTGGCAATCACACTACTCTGGGAGACCTTCTAGGCTCGTCTAATATTGTAGATGATGACATGGTGAACCCGAGTAGGCTCTCTGAAGAAATCTTGAGATGCATATCTTCAGTGTACGTTACACTCTCCACCAAAGCAAGAACCAGTTCTTCTCCTTCACCTTCTTCATATGTCTCTTGGAACCCATGCCTTGGGGAAATCAAAGAAGCAGACGTTCCACGTGGCGTTGTAATAGAGTCTCTGAAACTTCACCTGGATGATAGTAGTTTCAACCACGCAGCTCTTATGCTCCAAAACTTCAGGTACATTATATACATATTTTTGCCTGTGGGAACATTTTACAAATGAATCTAATATGTTTTACTTCAAATGGTGTGTATGTATATAGATCACTAGTTCAAAAGCTTGAGAAGGTTGATCCAAGTAGATTGAAACGAGAAGAGAAGCTTGCGTTTTGGATAAACATTCACAATGCCCTCACAATGCATGTAAGCAAACATCTAATGGATAAAGCTTCAATCTTTTTATTAATTCTCTCTTTCTTGCAGGCTTATTTAGCCTATGGAACTAACAACCGCGCAAGAAACAACTCTGTTTTAAAGGTTTGGTCTTTCAATCTCCTAAAGACCAATTGATTTTAACCTCTTTGCTGTTTACTTAAGCCACTACACATGTCTCAGGCAGCTTATGATGTTGGAGGCTACCGCGTAAACCCTCACATTATCCAAAGTTCAATCTTAGGCCTTCGCCCGCATTTCACACCACCTGTATGCAAACACACATACTCTCTCTCTTTTGCTTGAAATTTCATAATACTTGTGCTTGACGTTACTTTAAAAAACAGTTGCTGCAGACACTCTTTTCGCCATCAAGAAAGTCGAAAACTTGCACTGTCAAACACATTTACGCCTTGGACTATCCAGAGGCGTTGGCTCATTTCGCTCTCTCTTCAGGAGCTTCCACAGATCCTCATGTATGTTTTCTTTTAACCAAACACTTTGTTGGATTCACAATCTTTTAACGTTTATGATGATGTTTTCTCAGGTTCGGGTTTACAAGGCGGATTGCGTGTTCAGAGACTTAAGAAGAGCGAAAGAAGAGTTTATAAGAGACAACGTTCGTATACAGAACGAGACAAAGATAGTGTTGCCTAAGATAGTTCATTACTATGCTAAAGATATGTCACTAGACGCATCTGCGCTCATGGAGACAACGGTGAGGTGTTTGCCTGACTCCATGAAGAGAGTTGCTCAGAAACTGTTGAAGAAGAAGAGCAAATGCATCGAATTCTCACCTGAAAATTTAAGTTTCCGTTATGTAATCATATCAAGACATTGATCATCATGTAATGTAAAGCAAAGCGAAATGTACATTAAACGTCACGTAGTTTACAAATTGAGAGTTGAACTACACGCCGTTTTTTACAATTCTATTTTAAGGCCCATAAGTTAAAAGAAAAATGAAAGGCGATGATGGTGAAAGTGAAAGGCTTTTGGTTTGGGATTGGAGTAGGAATCTTGTCGGCCATTGTTGTTTTCGTTATTGGGCTTAGAGGAGGAGCTATGCAGAGCTCGACGATCTTCTTGTCTAGTGTCAGATCGGTTCTCACTCCAGCCACCGAACGAGGTTCCATGGCGACATCCTCTAACGGTCCTAAGTGGGCTCAGAAAACCATCACGCTTCCACCGCAACGCCGTGGATGTCATCTTATCACTCCCAAGGTTTCTTCTTTTGAGTGTTTTTTTTCAGCTATGGGTTTTGTGGATTGAGTTAATAAAGTTTTGATTTTGAAACAGATTTTGAAGGAAATTGGACAAGACTTGTCGGGTTTTAACTGTGGTCTTGCTCATGTCTTCTGTGAGTGTTCTTGTCTTTGTAATATTTCTCAAGCTTCTATTTGAACCCTTGATTGAAAGTTTGGATTTTTTTTTTTTTTGGCAGTACAACACACAAGTGCTTCTCTTACAATCAATGAGAATTATGATCCTGATGTTCAGGCTGATACCGAGACTTTCCTGAACAGGATTGTTCCTGAGGTATATTCTATTTAGCTGCCTTCTTCAATATCCTCATCTTGGTGCGTAAGTTGTTGATCACTTTATTTTTGTTCTTGTAATTCAGGGGAGTTCAGCTCCTTGGAGGCATACCATGGAAGGTTTGTTTACATGAAACATAGTCTCATTTAAAACGCGTTGATATAATCAAAAGCTGTTCCTTTTATCCTCTGATTTTGTTTGGCAAGTCATATGAAATCTCTCATGTGTTTTGAGAATTGAATTGTGTACATTATTGCAGGTCCAGATGACATGCCAGCTCATATCAAATCATCAATGTTTGGATGTCAACTCACGTGAGCCTCCTACTATCTTATGTTTTTTTAGCACTATTTATTGTGTTAGATTGTGGGGGTATTTTCACATGATAACTGTTTTGATTGTCTCTGCATGCAGAATCCCAATAACAAAAGGAAAACTTAACATGGGAACTTGGCAGGTATTCAATTTCTCCATCTGACACTATGCATTACTACATTCACATGCTTTTCCATGTTTCCTCTCATTTATGGTGGTTGGATTGATTGTAAATGAATCTTTATTTCTTTCAATAGTACCATTGTTTTCAGTGTATATCCTTCACTGCTCTCGTCTGGAACTAGTTATCTCATGTTAAAAGTTTTTTGTGCTGCAAATATTGGGTTTCAGGGAATATGGCTATGTGAACACCGTGATGATCCGACAGCACGCAGAGTTGTGGTCACACTCAATGGAATCTAGAGAATATCTCTTCATGTTTTGTAACCCTCGTGTGGTATTTACGGTGGAATGTTTCATTTTTCACTGTGAGACAATGCTGCGTGTAATGTGCACATTGTGGTATTTATTGCATCAGAAAAACCTATAAATTACAGAAAACTAATCAAGAAGCTAAGGGAAAAATAAATTGCAGAAACAATGATATGGATAAAACAAACACATGATATCTCTTTATACAAAAAGTAAGTAAAACATCAGTTTCATTTGATTGTTCAACATTCATAAAAAAAAAAGAAAAAAATGAAACTGATCTAAATTGCTTCATCATACAGTGACAGTGCTATAAAGAACAGAGAATTGAACTAGACATGTTAAGTTTATGCCAAGAAACAGAAGAATCATATTTCTATTAGGAAAAAGTATGTGCTCTGCAGAGGAGAGAGCATCATATAAAGGTTCTTTGAGATAAAGCATAACAAGGGTACATGATGGGAGAATGAGTAAGAAAAAAAGAATCAACACAACCTTTTGTCTTTTAAGAGATTTTTATTTATGATTTGTTACCTCCAAGCTCCATATCTTCTAAATTCATATGTTCTATTCCTTCCTTGAGAAGCCTAAGTTCATCCTCTGTCATACTGTTCTTACCGTGCGGTGTGGCTTTCGGCTTCCTCTGTTTCTCCAACTCAACCGCCCAGCTGTAAATCACCATTCCCACCACGGCTATGATCATCCCCGCTACGTTTTTGACCGTCATCTCCGAGTCAAAGAGCAGCCATCCTAACGTTAGGACGCAGACTGTTTTCATGTGACCAAGAACTTGGAAAGAGGTAGCAGAGAATCTCCCAATGCAGAGATATTGACTTATGTTGCAGAAAACCGCCAAAGCGCAAGAGAGAAGAATGCACAACTGGGGACATAGTTATAAATTGTTATACAAGAGTTGGAACAAAGTAAGGTGTTTTGGAGACTTTAGATACTTACAATGGCACCATAAGACATCTTGTAAGTAGAGATGAATCTGCCGGTCAAGAAATAATCAACAAATGGACCAAAGATGAGGAGAGAAAGGGCTTGGATTGGAGCAGTCTTGCTCAGCAACTCAAAAGAACCGATTGAGTATTTCTTCTGCAGTGAACCTATTGACTGTTTCCAAGAAACAAAACTTGACCATCATAACGATCAAGGAAGAATCAGATTGCACATAGTGAGTGATGGTGAAAGCACTTACGATCTGCTGGAGAGAAGTGGAGAAAACGGCAGTGGAAGCACAGATGAAGCCTTTAGTATTAACCTTAACATCAGTAACAGTACAGATACCAACACCAACAACAACAACCAAGACAGAGGCCTTGACTTCTCTGGAGTAATGCTTGTTATGAAGAACCCATTCCATCACGCAAACAACAGGAATCATGCTCAGTTTCGATATCTAAATACACACACACAAAATGGTTATAAACTAAAATCAGCAGAAAAAATATAAAATAAAACAGGTTAAACCTGGTAGAAGCCAACAGAGTTCAACATGAGGCTGAAGTTCATAGCGGCGATGGAGATGTTAGCAACGAGGGAGAACCAGAGAAGCTCCCAGAGAGGAACGTGTTTGGATGCTGATAAGCCGGTGGCCTTGGAGACGAGGCCGACGAGAGCAGTGAGCGCAAAGTGGAATCCAGTGAGAGTTGTCGCTGATGAAAAACAATAGAATACAATGAGATAAAAGAGAGATGAACGAAAATGTAAATGAGAGAAGAGATGGAACCGAAGGTGAAGGCGAAGCCAGAGGAGGACATGAGCTGTTTATTGGCCATGATGATCCCTACGGAGCTCGTCACGTTCATTGCCCATGCACCTACGTTTGATACTCCCGATGCCTTCTTCTCGCTCTCTCCCTTCTCCATCTCCTCCTCCTTTATTTTGGTTCCACCAGTATCAGATCCGGGAGGAAGATGATGATGATGAGATCTAGAGAAGAAAATCGATTCAGAAACACACAAAAGACGTCTCTCTTCTTCTTGTTCTTCTTCGTCCAGTGGGCTCCACTCTCGTGGTGATGGTCTTGGCTATAACAAGTAAGCATCATCCGCCATTCTGATCCCTTTCCTCGGCGCTTTTCGCATTATTATTATTTATGAATTAATTAAGGGAATTACTTCTCTGAATTTTGCATGTTATAAAAATTGACGCCTGTCGTTACTTTACGTTAGGTTTGGTCTCTCATGCTTCCGTTTTTGGAACATTTGTTGTTAATTTCATCTTCTTCTTCTAACGTCATGCCTTAATTTCTCATAACGTCCAAAAATAAAACTTGCATTGGCGATTACCAAGTGCTAGTCACTATTATACAGTTTTGTAATTCTCAAATTAAATGAATAAAATTTCGATTAGAAACATTCCTCAAATAGTCTGTTGACTTGCACTTCTATTTCATAAACCAAACAAGTAACAAATTTTACTACTATTAGTTATAATATTTTTTTTTATTTTTCAAAAGCCAAAATAGTAACTTGTAAGAGTTTCTCCAAAAAAGGAAGAAGCAAAATTGACAAGGTAAGTTAAAGCTATTGCCATATCTGCTTTATATGTCTTCTGGCTTTTCTTCATATATATGGTCTTGTTCCTGCGACCAATGGCAGCGGCATAAATAAAGCTATAACGGAAGTGAATTTGTTGATATAGAAACTAAAAAAGTAGCTAAGAGTATCTCTAACCCCACTCTATTTTTCACTCTAAAATAGAATTTTTTGAGTAAAAAATGTTCCAATGATACTCTATTTCTCATTCTATAATAGAGTGAAAAATAAGTTAATATAAAGTAATTTGTTTTTTTTTTGTTCATCACTCTATTTTCTACTCTAAAATAGAATATAAAGTAATTTGTTTTTTTATTGTTCATCACTCTATTTACTACTCTAAAATAGAGTACCATTAGAGCAAACTCAAACTCTATTATAGAGTTAGGGTGCAACTGGTTATTCCTAATTGGAATGTTAGGAATAAAAGGAATGATTTTTTATGGAATAGAAAAAATTTCCATAAAAAATTGGAATGATGTTAAAAATGGAATAAAAACTGAAATTATAAATGGAATAAAGATTCCACACATTCCATTCATTCACAGAGGTTTAGAATCATGAATAAAAGGAATGACTTTTACAAAGGATTTATTTTTTTGTTCCATTCCAAAAATTGAATAAGTGGAATTGATTTTGGAAAACATTCATAATAACTGGTAACTAATTCATGGAATCCCATGGAATGATCCATTCCAAATGATTTTATTCCAAAAAATGTCATTCCAGTTGCAGCCTTACTCTATTTTAGAGTAAAAAATAGAGTAAGCTATTGTCGGGGGACGGAAAAACGGATTTGCCTTGCCGTGTCTCTAATAATATCTAGTTTTTTTTTTTTTTTTTTGTCGTCACTCTAATAATATCTAGTAAAAATATAAAATATGATCTCCAAACATCATCTTAGATATAGATAAAATAAAAAAAATAAAACATTGTACATTGTCAAAGACGAGAGTTTATGTGCTTTTCAAAGATCAAATAATTTCTTATCCTAATAAATATTACACAAGGTTTACCACCGCCAGTAAATACACATCTATATATGCATAAAGGCTTGAAAATTTGTAATATTAGATGACCTTTCACGATCTCTTATCTTGAATCAATCCTTTGCCAGTTTTCAAGAGCGTCTCTGCGCTCCCGGAGGTGGCGCAGGCCTTGGGAAGTAATAATTGAATTGCTCTTCTCCAAGTTTAGGAGCTTCCACATATGGGCTTTGCGGTTCCTACATAAAATATTGCATTTCATCAGTTACAGTGGTATCAACACTATCTGTAAAAGAGACTATGACTCCAACAGTGTGTAACGTCTAACTAACAATACAACCAACATAGTCAGTATTATCTCTTGATCTCTCATAAATCATAAACCTAAGCAACGCTCTTGACCAACACATCATTTTGACAGCTACCGTTAATCATAAACCTAAGCAACTATCTTGACCAACACATCATTCTGACAGCTACCGTTTAATCATTTTTGAATCTCTATCACATACAAACATGGAGGTATGTGCACATAGTTTGGGTTGTAGATGGAGTGGATAAAGAGGAAGGAGATGGATGTACCTGAGGCCCAAATGTAGAATGTGATGCTTCATCAGATTTTGGTGCATCACGGTCTTGACCATTTCCGTTTATTTTGTGAAGTTCAGCTCTTACTAAAGGATCACTCTCACTGGCTATCTTGTTCTTCTACATGACGGGAAAGTTAAAAGGCCTTTTACATCAGTCTTTTCATCTTATTTCTCGAATGAATATATTTGAACAAATATGCGTTATATTCTCAAAAAGAAAAGGAAAAACAAATTTACCTGGAAGATCTTCCCCAAAGTTTTTAACCCCTTTGCCCTTGCACGAAGCTCCTCTCTCTTGGCAATGGGATCTTGAAGAACCTGAGACAGAAAACAGAAACTCATAACGTCAATTGCAACAAAGAAACTCTACCAAGATGACGCAGCAGCCAAATAGCTAGACATACCAGTTCACAAACACGGGAGATGGTGCTTTCGATATCAGCAACATTGAGTTTCCACAGAGAATCAATCATCACTTTCTTATGTGACTTCATGTACTCTTCAAGTTCTTTCTCAGTATAATTGCCTTCAGCACTTAGCTGCCTTTTCATTTCCTCTTGCAGCTGGAACAAAGCGTATGCGCCTAGGGCGATAGAAAATAGCCAGATAAGAAAAGTCATCAAACGGTTCTCCCTAAGAGATGAGTCAAAGTTCTAGAAAGCTAGGAAAGTATTACTGAGGTTTGTTTTCAGGGTTGACTTAGATGTTCCTTATGTAACCGATTCTACAAGTTATAGTCTTTCTTACTAAAATCACTAACCTGTTGCAGCTGTTACTTGGGATTTGATCAAGTGGCCTTTCGTCCTAAACCATTCAGCAACAAATGGTACACCGAGATATATAGCTTTCTTCCCAAGCTCTTTTGCCGCTTGTCTTACGTATATATACCCGATTGTGTTCAACATTTCCACACCGTATGCTGTTGAAGATTAGATGCATAAGGAGGTGCGTCTGATTGCAATAGAAAGCATAAACTATGAAAGGGATTACAAGACGCTACAGAACATGTTACCTGCATTTGAGAGTTTTGTTACTTCAGCTTCAGCATTGCTAATAAATTCGTCTTTGTTGGTCACATATAGGTAGAGGCGGTCCTTGAGAATCTGAGCAAGCTTGTCTTCTCTTTCTTTCTGAACAGCCTGAAACCAAAACCAAATTCGACCACAGTTTTTAACCCTTCTCATAATCTAAACTAACTTTCTTAGTAATACATGTTTAATTGTTTCGATAGGAGTGAGAGGAGTTGAGAAAATTTAGATGAAAAGTTTACCCTCATTTTATCTATAATCTTTTTAGTATCAATCTGATCTCCTTCGGAGAGAATATCAAGTGAAGCCATTGATGCCATAGCAAGCTGCCCTATGTATTCTTCAAAAAGTTCACTCCCAAAAAGCATAGCAAATATTGCCGCGGGATCAATGATCTCACTGCAAGAATCGACACGACAAGTAAGAATTGAGAAACGACCAAATTTTTTGGCAACATGATGAAGATCCATGTCACCAAACTCCACATGATGGGAACTATCAAAAGAGAGAAGAGGAAAAGACACTAACGTGGAAACCCCAGACTTCCCATATGTGTCATATGCCTGACGTTGACCTGGATCACTTAACACTTGGTAGGCCTCTCCCAGCACCTGTATAAGAACTCACATTTTAAAAGAACTCATCCAAAAAGGACTCGCCAAAGCAGACCACGAAAGACAAAGAATACTGAGAGCATTGTGGATAGTACTATGCTGATCTCTTGGATAATCTCATATTCCTCAAAACTTTTATATCGTTGTTAGTTCTGCTGATAGCCTTTTTTGAGTATGTTAACAACTATACCACGCATAAAAAAAAAAAAAAAAAAATCTCAAATCCACTCTTAAGTTGCCAAATAACTAATTTCTCCTAAGGATGAAAAAATTCAAAAGCTTCCGATGCCCTCAACAAACAATGAGATGAAACTACAACCCTGGTGCTGATGCACAAGTGAGCATGGTCAAAGCATATGATACAACATGCATACAGCCACTACATTATTTCCCAAACAACATATGCCTAAGAGTAAGAGATAGTAGATACTAACTCAAACAAACTTAAAAAAAAAACAGAACTTGCCTGGAAATTATGAGCAGCCTGAGGATCATTGGGGTTTTTATCTGGATGTACTTGGCGTGCCTGTACAAGCATTAGATAAACATTTAATCATTACAAACTCCATAGACACTGACCTCTCAAATTCAAAGACCAACAAGAAGCTTATAGTCATCAAACTAGAAAACTACTCTAAAGCCGTAAAAAAAAAAATCATCACTTTGTAAACTAATGATCGCATCTCATGAGAACTCAAACCACCCCAAAAAAAATGACCTTGATGTAGTAAGCTTTCTTAATCTGGGCCTCCGTAGCTGTGGGGCTAACGCCGAGCACGTCGTAGTACTCCGTCTCCTTCACCATTATTGTTTATGATTCTCCGATCACGATCTGTACCGTCTGAATCTCAAAACAGTTCGATCAAAACGAAGCTCTCAATGTTTCTTCTCTGGTGAGTCGCGAAAACACACCACGTGCCCGCCTATTTCAACTCAAACCGCTTCTTTTAATTGACCGTTTTTTTTTTGAATTGGTCTCTTTCTTGGACGTTTCTATTCGCCACGCGTTTTCCCCGTCAGCGTCTGTCTACTTTTTTATTTTCACTTGTCTTAATCTTTTATCTTGCAGATTAAGGAGAGCTATTTTAAATAGGGGAAAGAAAGATTACAAGGTTTCTGTAATTTATCTCATTAATTTGTTTTAGGTTAGTGTCGACTTTCTGATTTTGCCTTTGTGACATGTCGTTTGAATAAAAGTGACAGGACTGAAATGAATACAAATGACCTTTACGTTTTTCTTTCTTTATTTTTTCTAACGAGGGATATCCCGGATCTATGGAAAAGTCCAGACTAATTTCCAATAGAAGATGCAGTCTACGAATATGTCATCTAACTAGATATGCAAATGGATTCTAAAGCATAGGTCCATATCCGTGTGATGTCCAGAGACATTATGAAGTAGTTTCCTCCAGCAGAATTCGAATTCGCAACATGGATGCAGAAAGAAACCCGTCTTTACCATTGAGCCATGATGTTCCGGACAATGACCTTTGGGTTTTTATGAAAGTCTTATAAGGTTCTAGTTAATTCCAAGAACTTTCTACATGGTTAGTCACTTCCAGCTTCAGTATTTACGAGTTTTGCATGCCTCCATTAATGTTGTTGCTTTTGTTAAGAAAATGCATGCTTCCATCAATATTTTGATCAACATTTTGATCAAACATTCCAGAATTTTTCTATTGATTATGGTGATCAAGAAGAAGAAAGGAAAAGAAGAAGAAAAATGAGTTTATATCGAAAGAAATCATAAAGAAGGCAATGTACGTTTATGGAATGATTATTTCAGTGAAACTCCAACATATCCTGAAAATCTATTCTGACGACGATTTAGAATGAACATTGTTGATCGACTCTTCAATGAAATTGAATTCTTTCGACAAAAGAAAGATGCTCTCGGAAGGCTTAGTCTCTCTCCACTTCAGAAGTGTACAACAGCCATTTGTGTCTTGGCATATGGTACTACGGCTGATGCTATTGACGAATACCTCAGACTCGGTTTAACTACTACTCAGTCATGTGTGAAACATTTTGTGGAAGGAATAATATATTTATTCGACGATGAGTACCTAAGAAGACCAACACCGGCTGATCTTCAACGTCTACTTGATATTGGTGAGCACCGTAGATTTCTCGGGATGATAGGAAACATCAATTGTATGCATTGAGAGTGGAAGAATTGTCTCACCGCTTGGAAAGATCAATATTCACGTGGTTCGGCAAAACCCACAATTGTTTTATAGGCGGTTGCTTCGTATGATCTATGGATATGACATGCGTTTTTTGGACTTCCAGGTACCTTAAATGATATCAATGTTCTTGATCGCTCACATGTTTTTGATGACATAATAAAAGGTCAAGATCCGCAAGTCACCTTTCTCGGTCAATAGAAGAGAGTATCATTTGGCTTACTATCTCACCGACGGTATTTATCCGAAATGAGCAACGTTTATCCAATCTATTCCAATACCACAAAGGCCGAAAGCAGTTTTATTTGCTCAACATCAAGAAGCTGTCCGAAAAGATGTCAAGCTTGCTTTTGGAGTCTTGCAAGTTTGCTTTGCCATTGTTAAAAATCCAGCACTTTTTGGGATAAAGTTAAAATCGGAAAGATTATGAGAGCATATATCATACTCCATAATATGATAGTAGAAGACGAACGAGATGGATATATTCAATTTGATGTTTCAGAGTTCCAAGAAAGAGAAGACAACGAAAGTTCACATGTGGTTCTCACGTATTCTACAGATATTCCTACAAATATCGCCAATATGATGAGTGTTCGAACTAGAATTAGTAATAATCAAATGCATCAACAACTGAAAGCTGATTTGGTTGAACATATATGACGTAAATTTGGACGTGATGAAGACAACAACTGAGCTCAGATGTTTTTTTTCAAATTATTCTCATTTATTTTATTAATCCTTGTTTTTATATTTTATTTTAAAATCTATGTTTAAAATGTTATCTTTTAAAATGTTTTATTTAATAAATAAATTTTATCTTTAAAAAAAAGATTTTTTTTTAAGAAACTCCTAATTAGAAACTCCCACTGAAGCAAGAAAATTAGAGGACTCTTAACTAAAGTACTTAACTAAAATTAAATACTAAAATAGTCATTAAGAAACCTAATGGGTTTCTAGGGTTAATCATTGCTCAGTATCTATCAATTTCGTAGCCAAGTAATATCTTGATTTTGTTAAAAGGCTGTTGTACGGTATTATTTGAAAAAAAAAAAATCATAATAGAACCACATTAAGAAAGAGTGATAGACCCTCCTATTTCTCTTTGCATCAAATCATAGAATCATAATACTGATTCTGATAATTAATCATATATTAAATGATTCTTGCAATTCCTGTAAACACCACAAGGAACATAAAAATCTAGCATGTGCATTTTGGGCTTGTTAACTCATTCAAACATCTCTCAGCATTCAGTGTGGAATGAGCGTACATAAGCTAAATGATGTCTTTAATAAGCCACTTTCGTGCACCGTATACTTTTTAAATTATGTTTGTATGGTCGCATGGGTTAGACATCACAAAATGCTTGTTAATTAGTATATTTCTGTATAAGCTACTAACTAAATGCGATACGCGCGACCACGCCTCTGCAACGACTGATCAACAAAACATTATTTGAAGAATCCATGTTCACTTTATTTTGAAGTCATGTTATTAAGAGTTTGCGAACTAGTACTCTTTGTATTTTGCGCTTTAGAGTTAACCACGTTGATTATTTAAAATTTTGAACGTGACGTCCATGAAAAGAAACGGCAAGAGATTTTTGGGGGTTTGGCCGAAGCTCGCGTTTTGTCATGTAGTACTTGTCGTTTTAGCATAAAAAGCTAAACACAAATACGACGAGACGTGTGAACGAAAGGCTGTGCGGTTCGTATGGTTTTAATACAAAAAGGAAAAGCTGGACGATGCTTGTGCCATTTGTTTATTCCAGTTACAAGCTTCATTTTCTCGAAACACTTCAAAACTAAATAGAAGTGAATACAAGTATCAAACACAACATACCAACAAATTCATGCAAAGACAAATATCTCGATCTTAATTTTGTAATTTTGTTTGTTCTTAAGCAGAATGTTGGATTTTGTTAACAGTTATGTTTGGAAGCTAATGGTTTTAATCAATATGATTTAACTTATCCACCGTCCATTTAACTATTATAAAACCAGCTAGGTTTAACCAAAATACATTAGGATCAATTTATTTGTGTATTTAAAAATAATCAGTTGGTTGTTGTGGTGCAATATATTTGCTCTACCGATATATGCATAAATTCTGTTACTCTATAATTTATACTATAATTTTTCAAAAATTACTGATGATTTATATTATAATTTATACTATAATCTTTCTCTACATTTCTTAAAGATTACAGCAAAAGAATTTCAAGAAATGGAGAGAAAGAAAGACATTCACTATCCTCATTTCTTATGAGAAGATAAGATTGTAATTGATGCCTATGGCCTATAAGATATGCGTATAATTTGCATCCAGCCCATAAAGTTGTGTCGAGAGTTCAAAAGTAATTGGTTATATTTCTATTTTCGTTTGATTAAAGCGAGAAACAAAAAGATGGAAGATAATTGTACAATCAAATGAAAAAAGTAGGGAGCATTTGGGGTTAAATCACAGGCGTAATGATTTAAGAATAATAATCACCATCATTATCTCGTTATATAATTCTCACTTTACTACTTTTTCTCTTTGTTTTTTTTAATGTATCTGCTTGTAAATTTTTGGTTAGTTCACTTTTACTGTTAAGTTTTTTTACCAGTAGAGCATCATTTCCCGTGATAAAAATGATGCACCTTTTCTATAACCCTTTATTGATATTGCTTCTAACTCTCCTGTAAATGACCTGTCTAACTGTCTTCCAATCTTATTCTTGAACTAATAAACCATGAGCTCTGTGTAAGTTTGGTCAAAACAAAAGATTAGTCAATCCGATATTTTTATATAAATGTCTAGTAATACAAATTCAAGAAAAATAGTTATAGACTTACAGTAGTCAAAATGTCTTTTAAATATAAACTTGTACCTTGTGGTATTCATAATTCAAACTCAAATAATTTTGATTATATTTCATTTTTAATTTAGTATAGTTATGGAAAAGATTAATAAATTAAAAACACTTCTCAAAACTTTTCAAATCTTCTCCATTTCTTCAACACAGACGACACACATAAAAGTAGAACAGACAGAGCCACTCACTGCACACTTCTCAAAATACTCCTCTTTCTAGTATCTCTCTCTGTCTCTTTTATTTTTCTTCTCCCTAAGCTCCATAGGCACACTAAACCTCTCTTTTGACCTACTGTGAGTGAGTGAGAGAGAGGCCTGCAAAGATAAAAAGGGCAGACATCACTGAAGCTCTTTACTTCTTTTTTTTATTCACAATCTCTTAACCTAAGCTTCTCCTCATTTCAAGCAAAAAATGGTTTCATCTCAGCAACGTCTCTCTTTCTCCTCCTCAAAACTGGTCTTCTTCTTCTGCATCCTCTCTCTCTTCTCTCGTCCTTCTCTCTCCGCCTCATTTCTCGTCGACGGTGTCTCTGTCTGGAAGACTCCCGTTGTTCATGTCGGCGACTCCGTTAGTAAGTGTTTTTACAAAATCAGTCCTTTTATTTCCCTATTTTTGGCTACATTTTCTCTTAAATTAACGCTTTTTTTGCTGTTTTGCCTCCAGTTTTCAGACATAAGTACGGAAACGATCTATACATCTTCAGGACAAAAGATGCATTCAATGTCTGCGACTTTACTCAAGCTACTCTTCTTACAAAATCTAACTCCACCTCCTTCACGGTAATACATATCTCTTTCTCACATTCACATTTCACTTAGTTCGTTACAAAATGTGAAAATTTTCTAGTAAAGGATGTGAATTTATTCTGGGGTTCTCTGAATTTTCATAAAGTTTTGATCTTTACAACTCTCCTGTTTTCACTCTGTGTTCTTGAGATTGATAAAGAAACCTCTTCCCCTGTTTTTCTCTGTTTTATGTCTGAAACCCCCTTTTCCTAATTAATTTACTAAGTTTCAGTGAATTATTAAGTAGAAACTGAAATTCGATGCTTTGTTCTGACAACAGAATTTAAAATTGATTAAATTAATGGTTTGACACACAAAAAGTCATATGTTCAAGGCTCAATGATAATCAAAGTTTAAGAAGCATCTCAACTACTAATCCTCCTTAAAAGTTTCAAAATTTAACATTAACATTAATTTTATCCGTTTTATTTACTTAATTTCATGAAGGTTTTTTTCTCATTAACATTGACAATCACACTTGAATGACTTCCTCTGTTTGATGGTCTTTTCTGACAAAAATAATTGAAAAGCTAGTTAAACTATACACAAAAGTCATGTGCTCATGGCTCAATGACAATCACACTAGTCGATAAGAAGCATTAAAACCGTATAAGTTTTCAAACTGACATTTTGTAACTTTCACTCTAACGCAGTGGTACCCATCAAGACCAGGCTCCTACTACTTTTCCTTCACAAACAACACATCTCTTCCCAAAACCTGCCAACTCAGCCAGAAGCTCACAGTCCAAGTCCTCCTCGCAGCCGCATCTTGGCCCTCGCAGCCACCAACACCAGCTATTGCTCCTGGTCCAGTCTCGGAAGGAGGAGATGTCTCATCTTCTCCTTCTTACCCATGGCCACTAGGTCCAAGAGAAGGTTCAGCTTTATCTCCAGGACCATCTCCTTCAGAGATCACATCAGTGACGGTTCCTGGAAAAGATGGTGTTCCGTTTATCAACAGTAATCCGGCTGTTCCACTACCCACCGGAGAAGTCGACTCTACTTCCATTAACCCTCTACCCACTTCAACAAACTCAGCACATCAGGTACGCACTCATTGCAACAACAACAACAACAGACTAAAAAGATTATTGCTTTATTGAAATGTTTGATGGTGCGTGTGTGTGTGCGTGCAGGTAATGATGACAGTAACGGTGAAGCTAGTTCTGTGTTGTGTAGCCATGTTTCTTCTCCTGTAGAGAGAGTATTTAGTAGCTTTTTCAATGGATGGAATGATTACGTTTTCTCATCTTATATGCTAATTACAACTTAACTTTGATCTCGTAATCATTCATTTATTCATTCTCCCTTTTGCTTTTCTCTTATGGTTAGGATGTCTTATTGTTAGAATGTTAGGTCGCTTATATTTTGTAATGTGCATCTTTTATAAAGTAATGTGGCTTCTTTCTAATGTTTCAGTGGTCTCCACTATGTCTCAGATTTCTTTTCAGAGTTTTTGGTCCCCACTAGAAAATTATATATGTACTGTGTCCTTTTTTTCTTTTTTTTTTTGCTTTCTTGATTGAGAAATTAGGTAGCATATACATAACAAACTATAAATTAACTATATAACCATAGCAATTTTTAGGCTATGATATTTATGTATTATTTTCTATATTGCCCTTTTTCACTTTCACCTCTTCTTTTTATATAACTTTATAAGTTTAAAAAGTACTTATTTGGATTTTTTAAATACCTATAAAAAACATAGATTTTTTTTTGTATATGAAATGTTTTGGATTTTGTAAAACTAACATATATTTATAAATTGAATATGTACAGTTATAATAAGATTTTTTCTATTCTATTTACGAAACATAGAATAGAATTGCACTTATACAATCTCTTTGTGCAATCTCTCCCTCTATCTATCTTCTCTATCATCATCTTTGTCTCTCTCCATTTTTTCATCTATGTATGTATCTCTTTTTCTGTTTCTCTTTCTTTCATTTTCTCTTTTATTTCTTTCTCCAATATGTAATGTTCAAATAATGTAGTGTTATATTCTATAATATTTACAAAATATAGAATAGAATACCCTCCCTCCCTCTCTCCCTCCCTCCCTCTCTCTCTCCCTCTCCCTCCCTCTCTCTCTCTCTCTCCCTCCCTCCCTATCTACTATAGATGTACGTTTGTTTGAAATGATCTATTCTATATCGACATTTGAAATAGAATGGTACATGGCTGTTCAGTATGGTATACAAACGCTCATGTGATACGAAGGACTTCAATGTCCATTAATGTGGCAAAAAGATACATTTTTCAAGCCATGGCTATATTCTTAATTTTTTTCCTATTATGGTTATACAACAAATTCTCCCTTCTTGATTTCAGAACAAGAAACATAGTGGAACATTAGGTTTAAAATCATGTGAAAGTTTCTGTGAACAAGATTCTCTCAAGCTTTTTGCAATAACAGAATTAAATGAATAGTTGTATTAGAGAGAAGCCGTTATTTCCCGTGAATGTAAGAAGACAATCAAGTAACAGAGAGAAAGAGGAAGGAAACAAATGAAATTAGCCGACCGTTGAGTAATGAATATGTACTTGTCACTTATAAAGGAATTGCAATTCATGTGACTAATGCAATTAAAGCTGACTCTTAAAAGACGATAGTAATATAAAATTTTACTTCTTATTTCATATTGCTCCAAGACAAAGCGAGAGTTGTGGATCTTTAACTCATTACAAACAAACAATTGAACCAAAGATTAACTTCATGTGAGGATTTATTTTTTGTATTTCTATACATTTTCTTTACAGAACTCAATGATCCAGCAGTGATAAGCGGGACAAACGAACTTGCACTTGGTAAAGCCAGAAGCCGTAGCTAGAGCTTCAAACTCAGCTCGTGACCTCTCTTTCCCACCAGAACATTGGGTGAACATTAACATGTCCATGTCAAAGGCAATGTTTGCATTGATGTCTCCATTCTCAGCGTCATCAGGCGTGACTAGTTCTATGACAACAACTTTACCGTTCTCTGGTAGTGACTTCCAACAGTTCTTGAGAATCTTCACACAATCTTCGTCGGTCCAATCATGAAGTATACGCTGTAAAACAAATTAAATCTCACATGTAAGTACTAAATTATACAAGTATACATACACTTCAAGAAAAATGGATGATAATATAGTTGATGAACTTACTTTCAAGATCATGGCATCTCCTTTTGGAACATCCACGAACATATCTCCAGGGACATGTTCCACCCCAGGGTAAGAAGGTGCTTGTGCCAAGGCACAAGTCAGATCAAAGTTGATACCCTTAATATTTGGATACTTAGAAATAACAACACCGAGTGTGTTACCAACCCCACCTCCAACATCAACCAACACATTCACATCTTTAAAGCCTTGGTAAACTTCAAGAGCCTTCTTCACGACGGCAATAGTGAATCCGGTCTGGTTGAAGAGCTTGCTGAATCTTTCATCTGTTCCCATATAGTCGAAGAGTTTCATGCCGCCATGTGCACGACCAAACGCATCTCCTCCTTCAAGCACCACATCTTTCAATTGTCCCCTGAGAATATATAGTATATCAACAACGTAAGATTCATTGTGTTTTTTTTTCTTTTTGGAAAATTTATAATTGTTAAATAGAAAATTACCATGTACTGAGGAAGACACTGTCGAAGTTGACAATGACTTGAGAAGCAAGGGATCCAATATCTTGAATGTTATCTTTCAAGAAGAACCTGCAAATTGGCTCGGCTCTGTAGACCCTCTCTCCCTTTCCGGCTTGGACCGTACCACACTTGACCATGGAGTAACTAGCGAGTAGACGAAGCATCCGGTCTAGCAGAATCGGTGCTCCTGGGTTACGAGGTGTGGTTGGAAGTAGATTTGATATCTCGGTAGGTGAGAGGAACACCGAAGCGGCGTAGAGAGTGTCAAAGACACCGAGCTCGAGGGCAGCTTTGAGAACCATCGGAAAGGCGGCAGCGTTGGCTATTCTCACGGCCATCAAGCCCAACTCGTTATCATCATCAATAACAATTTGGGTTTTGGTGTTAGCGCTTAATGTTTCTTCATTAAGGATTCCCATTTTTTATTTTTCTCTGCTTTGTCACGGTACCGTAAGTGATCGCACTGATCAGAAGCGAGGGTGGATGGAGAATCTGGTGTGTATGTGTGTTTTTTCTCTTCTGGATGATGATTGGATGGATCTTAGTTTCTTCTTTTATAGCAAAGGCTTAGCCTACTCTTTGTTATTTAATTTGAATTAACAATATTGTAATATTGTTGGCGTGCCGGTCCATTTGGCTGGCTAATTAGTATCCAAGAGCCACTTGTGGCGGCTGAAACAGTCAAATCTTGTTTCAAGTCAGTTGGTTTTTAAGTCAATGTTCAAAGGAGACTTTAATTAATCACTATAGTCGACCAAGAGTACATCTTCATATCTTATATTTTATATTTCTGAAAGAGTAATATATCTATTTTCTTTTACTTTTTTGTTCTTCAATTTGATCGACATAATATTATAATACTTAGACCATCTCCAAACTAGTTTTCTATTTCTTCCTCTAAAATAGAAAAACTCTATAATATAGATGGATTTGTCTCTAATGTATTTTTTTATTTTTTTTTCTCTAAAAGGAATATTCTTCATATATTCTTTTCTAATTTTATAAATAGTATTTTTTATTTGTGAAAGTTGAAAACCAATCCAATTTAGTTTAACATTTCAAAAAATAATGATATTTTTACACTGAATATTATTATAGAAACTATTATGTAAATAAAAAGTATGATTATATTTATATAAACAGTACATTTCACTAAAAAATATTTATTTTGGTTATAATTGTTAAAATAAAAAGTTAAAAGATTGTTTTGTGAATAAAAAATAAGCCTCTATTGTACAGGAATGCTATTTCTTCCTCTAAATATAGAGGTGAAAATAACAATCTCTATTTTAGAGGAGGAAATGAAATAGGATTGAAGTAATTTTGCTTCTAAATGCTATTATAGAGGCAAATATAGAGTTAGGTTGGAGATGCTCGTCACACTTAGCTGCTACGTGATTAGAATTTAGAAAGATTGCGACATAGGAGAGGCAAAGAGTGATGCATAATTTGGACCTAAGTGAGTGTAAATCGACCTTAATGGCCTCCATCATGATTCATGAATTGTCCTTCCAGGAAGGTCACAAGTTTTTGGATTGTTACTTCATTAATCTTGGACTTTTAAATAGCCGTATAATGGACCAGTTTAAGTAAATTACAAAGGTGTTACGTCTCTGACCGAAATTATCATTGTTTTTGCATGGTTATATACGGGCGTAGGCGAGGCAAAAAGGCAATGAGTGGTTATGGATAGGAACGTTGCTTATTTCTTGTGCAAAAAGATAATTACTCAAATAAATGACATAACAACAAAATAAACTTTATTTTTCATTTTCTTCCAAAACCATGCACGAACATTGTATTTAATGGTTTTGGTTCTTTTTCATATAAACACATCGCTAATTAATTCATTATGTATACAAATTACATGCTATGAACATAGAAATCAATATAATATGAGATACGATGACCTTCATCCCCTTTTTCAACTGCATCTTCGAATTTCTTTATTGAATTTTAAAGGTAGTTATGATTCTCTTATCGTTGTTTCTTTTGAAAGATTTATTTCTATTCCATCTCTACTTCGATAAGAGGCTATGGATCTCTGTAATATTTTCTTATGTAGTAAATGCCTCCATGATAATTAAAACACAACTTTCTTCAAAATATAAGACTCTTGTAGCAAAGTGCTGAAACAAAGATGTTTTTTTATTTCATTGCTTTGGAGTCAATGGCAAAGTCACACTCAAACAAGGAACTGAAACAAAGATGAAATCGACAAACTGTTGAAGATTTAGTATTATATACAACACATTTTATTTGCAAAACTCAATAATCCAGCAGTGGTAAGCTTGACAAACGAACTTGCAATGAGTAAAGCCTGCTTCCATGGCTAAAGCTTCAAACTCAGCTCGTGATCTCTCTTTTCCCCCGGAACATTGTGTGAACATCAACATGTCCATATCAAAGGCAATGTTCGCATTGATATCTCCATTCTCAGCGTCATCAGGAGTGACTAGTTCTATGACAACAACTTTACCGTTCTCCGGTAGTGATTTCCAGCAATTCTTAAGAATCTTAATGCAATCTTCGTCGGTCCAATCATGAAGTATACGCTGAAAAACAATTTAAATCAACAAAGTAAATACAGAATACTAATTAAATACACACAATTAAAAAAAAGAAGTTATAAGATAGTTGATGAACTTACTTTCAAGATCATGGCATCTCCTTTTGGAACATCCACGAACATATCTCCAGGGACATGTTCCACCCCAGGGTAAGAAGGTGCTTGTGCCAAGGCACAAGTCAGATCAAAGTTGATACCCTTAATATTTGGATACTTAGAAGTAACAACACCAAGGGTGTTACCAACCCCACCTCCAACATCAACCAACACATTCACATCTTTGAAGCCTTGGTAAACTTCAAGAGCCTTCTTCACAACCGCAATTGTAAATCCGGTTTGGTTAAAGAGCTTGCTAAATCTCTCATCTGTTCCCATATAGTCGAAGAGTTTCATGCCACCATGTGCACGGCCAAATGCATCTCCTCCTTCTAGCACCACATCTTTTAATTGTGCCCTGCAATTAATGTACCAATAAAGTAAGATTTCATAGCGTTTAAAATTTAGACATTAAAAACCGAGCATATTTGTTACTAAAGATGAATTTTGAAAATTACCAAGTGTTGAGGAAGACACTGTCGAAATTCACAATGACTTGAGAAGCAAGGGATCCAATATCTTGAATGTTATCTTTCAAGAAGAACCTGCAAATTGGCTCGGCTCTGTAGACCCTCTCTTCCTTCCCGGATGAGACCTTACCGCATTTGACCATGGAGTAGCTAGCAAGTAGACGAAGCATCCGGTCCAACAAAACAGGGGCCTCAGGGTTACGTGGTGTAGTTGGTAGCCTACTCGCTATCTCAGATGGTGAGAGGAACGAGTTGGTGCGAGCTGCTTCGGCGTAAAGAGTGTCAAAGACACCGAGCTCAAGAGCAGCTTTGAGAACCATTGGAAAGGCTGCGGCATTGGCTAGTCTCACGGCCATCAAACCCAACTCATTATCATCATCAATAACAGTTTGGGATTTGGAGTTGGCGCTTAAGGTTTCTTCAATAAGGATTCCCATTCTTTTTTGTCCTTGAATGTAACTTGGTGATCACACTGATCAGAGGCGAGGAAATCAAAGAAGTCTGTGTGTATGTGTGTTTTCTTGTAATGTTGAAGATCGTAATGATTTTGATGGATCTTGGTTTATCCTTCTTTTATAGCTCAGGCTTAGCCTCCTTATTATTTATTTTATTTTAAAATAATTGATTTAATTATATTGTCGGCTGCAGGTCCACTTGGCTGGCTGAATTGTCTGAGTCTCTATGTGGAAAAGTAAGAGCCAATAGTGCCGGCTGAAACAAGTTAGATATTGCTTCAAGTTTGTTTTATTGTATTTAGTAAAAGTCAAGCCAGTCTAGTTTCAACACTAAGACCAACCAAGTGATCTATTATATAAGAAAACCCTTATTTGATCAAAAGAAAAAAAAACCCTTATCAGGTTCAACTATTTCAAGAATGAAGAATCTCTCATCTACATAATACTAATATTATTTAATATTTTATGATTACATTTTAAGCTATAAAGATGTTGAATCAGTCAAAAATATTTAATTTATTATCAAAATTAAAAATATAAAAAATGTTGAATCTGTCAAAAGATAAGAAGATATAGTTTTCAAAAATTTTATATAAAAAGAATTCGTTAGTTTATTTCAGAAAGACTGTTTGAGGTCAGCAATAAAGATAATATAATTATCTTATATATATGTTGGTAGATCAATATCACTTGCAGAAACACTTAACGAATTTTTGTATTTTGTTCTTCAGTTTGACCAGCATAGTATTGTTAATATAGTATTCGTTTGTTAGAAAAAAAATCAAGTATAAACTGTGACCTGTTAAGCTAGATGGACTTCTAACCTAAAACCAATTGGTGCTAAGTGGAGTGATCCATCTATCTTATATATTGCTTAGGATCCATTCCAACATTCGATGTGGGACACTTTGTGTCTAATACGCCCCCTCAAGATGATGGTTCTTTGAGTGTCGATCTCGGAATGCTCAGGTAAGGATCGATGGGCGAACTTTGGGCCAGATCGATGTGGATCGGGTTGAACTACGTGGATCGGGCTCTGATACCATGTTAAGTTAGATGAGCTTCTAACCTAAAACCCATCTAGCTTAACATGACCAAGCAAGGAGACATGCACAACTCCAACTTGATTGAGATGACTGTGACCAAGAAAGGAGGTTATCGTTTGGAGCGAAGTGAGCGTAACAAAGGAAGGAGGCTATGATTTGGACGAAGAGAGTGCAACATCACGAGTGTCCTCCATCTTGAATCAATATTGTCTGTCATTCCAAGAAGGTCACAAAATTGTATTGTCAAACTTCACTAACTACCATATTGCCACATTGAAGCAAATACGTTGCCTTTGTTTTCGCGCGGTTAGTGTCTACACTCTATAGGGTGTTAAATGATGCGTTAAGTTGTTATAGATAGGAAGGTTGCCTATTCTTGTGCAAAAATAAAAAATTCAAAATTTATGAAAACCATGAAAACAAATAAGGTATGTAATGGTTTCGTTTCATGTTTTTAATGCGAACGAAATTAAAGCAAAAACAAAACATTTCTCAAGAAATTAGAGAAGTAGCCCTTTTGTGGACTAGATCTCAACGTCACTACTTTAGTGATTACTTCTCAGCTGTCTAGACTTGGTCATGAAAGCATTTTCGACGCATTCAAACTTTGTTGATATTGTAGTTTATTTTGTTTATCAAAGAGGATGCAAAATTTTATCTTCTCCTTGTAGTCACCAAAGTTGAGTTGTAATGAAAAGGTTGTATTGAAAAAAGAAAGAAAAAAAAAACTTTTGTGGATCTTCTGAAATCTGAACTCTTTAAAAAAAATCATGTGTCTAATTAGATAAGGCTTATTCCTTACGAGCGGTGGCGGATGTAAAATTTTCAAAATTTGTTTAATATCCCTAAATTTTAGTTACTTTTTTTTAGTAAATATCATTTTCTAGCTATGCTTTTTAAGTTTATGTAAGATTTGCCTCCACAAAAAAATAACCCTACATCCGCCACTACTTAAGAGTACAGTGAGAAAATAAACAAAAAAATTATCTTCTTATTTGATATTGCTTGAACACACAGTCAAAGCATGATCATCACATAATGAAACGAAGGTGAATTAACAATTTCAGCGTTTTAGTTTATATCTTATACATTTTATTTACAAAACTCAATAATTCAGCAATGATAAGTCTGACAAACAACTTTGCAATGGGTGAAGCCAGAAGCTGCAGCCAAAGCTTCAAACTCGGCTCGTGATCTTTCTTTTCCACCGGAACATTGGGTGAGCATCAACATATCCATATCAAAGGCAATATTTGCATTAATGTCCCCATTCTCAGCTTCCTCTGGAGTGACTCGTTCTATGACAACAACTTTACCGTTGTCCGGTAGTGACTTCCAACAGTTCTTAAGAATTTTCACACATTCTTCGTCCGTCCAACCATGAAGTATACACTGTAAAACAAATATGATCCCATATGTAAGTACAAAATACAAATATACTCATGCATTTTTATGAAATATGAATGATAAGATAGTTGATGAACTTACTTTCAAGATCATGGCATCTCCTTTTGGAACATCCACGAACATATCTCCCGCGACATGTTCCACCCCAGGGTAAGAAGGTGCTTGTGCTAAGGCACAAGTCAGATCAAAGTTGATACCCTTAATATTTGGATACTTAGAAGTAACAACACCGAGTGTGTTTCCAACTCCTCCTCCAACATCAACCAACACATTCACATCTCTAAGCCTTGGTAAACTTCAAGAGCCCTCTTCACAACAGCAATTTAGTGTATTCCTGATGCATCTCCGTTTCTCCTTTTATAGCTAAAGCTTAGATAGTTTCATATAAATATATTATTGTTGGCATGCCGGTCTATCTTGGGCGCTGAATAGTCTATATATGAAGTACTCCAGAACTATAAGAGCATCTTTATCTCTAAAATCCTATTTGGGGTTCTTATTTTTTTCATAAAAAAAAATTTTAAAAACTAACCAATCGCGGGCTGATATATGTCAGTGAGGTCCGCGAACAGTACAAGAACTCCAGCAAACTCGCCTCTTGCAGAAGAAGAGGAAGAGGTGGGTTTTAACAAAATTATGGGACCCACCTCTTAAGAACTCACTTAAAAGGTGGGGAGGATAAAGATGCTCTAAGGAACCACTTAGAGCATCTCCAAGAGCAACTTTATATTTGAGGTTTGCTGAACTTTATATTTGAGGTTTGGGGGTGACCTTCTCCAATGGTAAACCTTAAAAAAAACCTCAATTTTTTTATATTTTTACATTATAGTCCTTACTTTAGACAAGAATCAAATAAAAGCATAAAACTTTTATAACAGCTAAAATCATACATCAAAAATACTATAAACAATAGCTATTAATAAACTATTACATTCTAATAGCATATATTACATATAAATAAAAGACTTAAAAATACATTATTCATTATTATTATTCCCATAATGCTCCCATATAAGATCAATTAGTGCATTTTGAAGCGATAAATGAGCTTTTTTATTTTTTTTTATTTGTAGATTACGAGCCAAAAATTATTGAAACCGAGTATTTTCGTTAGTTGCTGTTTCAACTTGTAGCACTGGCACCGCTCTTGCATCTCTAATCGGTGCGTTGATGTCCCGCTCGTCTTCAATTATCATGTTATGCATTATAATGCATGTTGTCATTATATCATGAGTTATTATGTCGAGTGTATCTAGAAATATCACAAGATTGGTAGTAATAATCAATCTCTAGGAAAGCTGTGGGAAAAATCAAAAAGAGTTACAATGAAAAAAAGATGAGTGTTGGGAAATTAGAAGCAACCGATCATTACAAGGTAGAATGAATACTATTCTTTATGCTGTTAGAAATTTGAAGAGCTGCATAAGTCAAGTGGAGAATTTGAATCCAAGTGGTGCATCCGAATTTGACATTGTATGTATATTTATTTTTAGCTTCATTTATATATGATATTTATTTATTTTTAATGATTTTATCTTGCATGCAGATGGAAAAATGCAAGAAATTATTGGTACAAGATCCAAAACTGAAGGATATCCCAAAGTTTACCGACAACGTCAATTTTTGGTATTCCAAACACTCTTCAGAGCAACGTCGTCGGTTCTCCAACATCACAATATCCGGGATTGTTTTCATTTTCAATCAACTTAAGTAGTGATGATGGTGGGTCAAATTCATCACAACGACCAATTAGATCAAAGAAAGCAAAACTCAAAAGGAAAATCTCGGAAGGTAAAAATTCTTCAGTTGACACTTTGGTTTCATCAAATGAACAAGTCCTTGATTTCTTAAAAGAAAGTGCATCAGCTAGGGATAAGAATTATGAAATTGTTCATTTACGTATGTAACACCAAACAAAAAAACTAGCCCTTAAGGAAATGCATGAAGAGAATAAAATGTTGTTAACAAACCTAGAATCTATCAGTGATCATACTATTCGTGAGTTTATCCGATCTGAGCAAGAAAGAATTATAAAGAAAAGAACTCAAGAACAACAACAACCTTCGAATGCACCAACCTTCTATGGCCAATATTTTAGTGATATTGGAGGTTCGGGATCAAGTTTACCGGATTATTAGTATAATTGTAATATTTATTTTGCTTATGTAATTTTATTTTATGCATGTTTACCTTGTTGTATTTTGTATTAACTTGTTGATGTAATATTGTCTTGTGTAATAGTTGTTTAATATTACTAAAAGATTATGCTTGTTTATTATTTAAAAATTTATATATTTATTTAAATTTATATGTAAAAGTTAAATTTATAAAAACATATATAAATATATAAAAGATATAAAACTGTATGAACTAAAATGATAAACAAGAAAGTTATCAAGACTTTTTAAAAGGCATATAAGTACATGGACTATATGAAACCCAAATCTAAGGTTTTGTACAGTGAAACCTCAAATATAAGATTTCACTGTACAAAACCTTATAATTTGAGGTTTTGAAGTTGCTCTTAGAGCATCTCGAAAAGCCCCCTTAAAACTTTAAGTGTAAGGTTTTGTACACTCCAAAAACAACCTTAAAACTTTAAATTTTAAGGTTTTGTATAGTGAAACCTCAAATATAAAGTTTCACAGTACAAAACCTTATATTTAAGGTTCCTTATTTTTTCAGTCCTTGTATTTGTGTACTTTTTAAATAAAGCTAATAACTTTCTTGTCTGATCAGTTTAGTCCTTTTTAATATCAAAATATTTAATTAACACTAATAAATATTATACAAAGATAATAAACAGCAAACAAATACAAAATACAAGAAACTGAAAATAGAATATTACACAAAATAAAATATTACATAAATTAAAATATTACATAAGTAAACATCACAACAACATTAATATTCAGGTAAATTTGATCCTCGACTTCCAATATCACCAAAATATTTTCCATAAATCTCTGGTGCAACTGGAGGTTGTTGTTGCTCTTGAGTTCTTTTCTTGATGATTCTTTCTTGTTCAGATCGAATGAACTCACGAGTAGTAGAATTAGCAATAGAATCTAGACTTGTTAACAATATCTTATTTTCTTCTTGCATTTCTTTAAGTGCTAATTTTTTTGCTTGGTTTTGCACACGTAATTGAGCCATTTCAAAACCTTTATCCCTACTTGATGTACTTTCTTTTAAGAAATAAAGTATTTTTTCATTTGATGAAACCAAATTGTCAACAGATGAACTATTACCTTCAGCAAGCTTCCTCTTGAGTTTTGTTTTTTTTTGATCCAATCGGACATTGTGATGAATTCGATCTTCCATCATCACTACTTAAATTGATTGAAAATGAAGACACTCCTGGAGATTGTGATGTAGGAGAGCCGCCGATATTGATCTCAGTATTAGGAGTGTCTTGAATACCAATATTGACATTATTGGTAAATTTTGGAATATCTTTCATCAAAAGCCAAACATGATCAAACTTGAAACTTTTTTTTGGTTTTGGATCTTGTATTAACAATTTCTTAGCTTTTTCCATCTGCATGAAATATGAAATCTTAAGAAATACATATACACAATCATATATGTATAATAGAAAATAAATATACTTACAATGTCAAATTCAGATGCCCCACTTGGATGCAAATTCTCTACTTGGATAATGCAGCTCTTCAAATTTCGAATGGCATAAAGAACATCCTACCTTGTAAAGATCTGCTGCTTCTTATTTCCCAACACTTTTTTTTCATTATAACTATTTTCTATTTTTCCCATAATTTTCCTTGAGATTGGTTATTGCTGCCAATAGGATCTTGAGATATTTCTAGATAGACACGACATAACAACTCATCTTCATGTTGGTTGAATGATGAGCCTCTACTTCTTTCCATATTTTTATGAAAGGTTATTGGATGTGATTTTTCATTGTGTAGAACATATTATTTATACAAGAAAATAGATGAATAAAATTCAAATGAATGGACATGGTTTAATTTTACAGATTTCCTTATCTACATGTGAATGATGGATAGGATAAGATTTTGATCCAAGGGATGTTGAGCTATAAAATACATTGAATGGTGTTGGTTAAAATTTTAAGATTTTCTTATCTTCTCTTATCTAATATATTAGATAAGTCTGACATCTTGAATATAATTTTAAATAGTAAAGATTCTTATCTTGTTACGTTGGATAAGTGAAATAGGCATATAGAATCCAATGAATGGTGTAGCTTAAATATTTAAGATTTTCTTATCTTTTAGAATAGTAAGATTTATATCTATAAAAATACACATATACATGTTAGACAAACATCAAAACATTAACACTTAAAAATGAATTTTGATATTGGGGGTTCATCTTCTTTTATAATTTCATCTTCTTCCTCTTCTTCAGACTCATCTGAGTTGGATGACTGGTTAGAAGATCAAAATGCAGCAATAGAAAGAGAGCAACAAATTGCAGTCAATTTTTGTGTGAACAACAATCGTGTTATTCACCAACTCACTCAAGAAAACGATCATGTCAGTCACCGGGGCTCTATTTATGGTCATGCCGTCATACACCGTGATAGAGAAAATGCACACCGTTATCTGTTCAGTGATTACTTTTCGGAGAATCCTCTATATGGCGAGAGAGATTTCAACCGCCGGTTTCGATTGTCAAAAAGGTTGTTTCTTCACATTGTTGAGGCTGTTAAACAACATGACAACTACTTCACTCAGCGACGCATTGCATCTGGTAGAATGGGTTTATCAACCTTGCAAAAAGTGACAGCCGGTTTTCGGATCTTGGCGTATGGTATGCCTGCTGATGCGACATATGAGTACATCAAAATAGGAGAGTCTACAACAATTTGAATGCATGAAGAGATTTTGTCGCGCAATTATAAAAGTATTTTCGGAGCTGTATCTCAGATCACCAACACCATAAGATGTTTCCAGGCTTCTCAACATCGGCCAACAATGTGGATTTCCCGGAATGCTAGGAAGTCTAGATTGTATGCATTGGAAGTGGCAAAATTGCCCAACCGCATGGGCTGGACAATTTGCTGGTCGTAGCGGATCACCCACGATCATTTTTGAAGCTGTCGCTGATTATGATTTGTGGATATGACATGCCTACTTTGGTATGCCGGGTAGCAACAACGACATTAACGTCTTGAAGTCATCTAATTTGTTTTCAAAGCTTGCTCAAGTTACCGGTCCTCCAGCTAATTATATTATTCAAGGAAGAGAGTATAATATGGGTTACTATTTAGCTGATGGAATTTATCCAAAGTGGTCAATTATTGTTCAAACCATTAGTGATCCCCAAGGTCCAAAGAAAAAATTGTTTGCAGCAAGACAAGAAGCATGCCGAAAAGATGTTGAACATGCATTTGGAGTTCTACAATCTAAGTTTGCTATTATAAAAGGGCCGTGTCGTTACTGGAAAAAAGAGGTATTGCATGATATAATGACAGCATGCATTATCATGCATAACATGATTATTGAAGATGAACGTGATATCAACGCACCAATTAGAGATGCAAGGTCGGCGCCAGTGGCACAAGTTGAAATGGCAATAAACGAGAATGCTCGTTTTCAAAACTTTTTAGCTCGTAATCTTCAAATAAAAAATAAAAAAGCTCATTTATCACTTCGAAATGCTTTAATTGATCATATATGGGATCATTATGGAGGTGATTATAATAAATAAATATGTAATATATTTATTTGTATGCAATGTTTAATTATAATATAATATTTTAAAATTAATTTGTCTTTATAATAATTTTGTTGGATATTTTATAGCTATTGTAAAATATGTATGCTTCTAGTTAAGTTTTTTTTAAATATAAGGACTATTATGTTAAATAGAAAAGTTTTAAGGGTTATTATAAAGTTTTGCTTTTGGAGAGAAACACCTTCAAACCTTATTTTTGAGGTTTTTCCAAACCTTAAAATAAGAGAGCTTTTAGAGATGCTCTTAAAGTACATAAAACCTTATATTTGAGATTTTAAAGTTGCTCTTGGAGATGCTTTTATGGCTTCTGAAATCTTGTCCAAGTGAGTGGATTTAGTCACAGTTCAAAACATAGACTTAATCTAATTTCATTACTATATCCTTGTGTTCCGAGTCCACAAACCATTTATACAAAAAGAAACAACGATAATCATTTTTATTTATAACTACGATAATCATATTCTTGTTTTATGTATTTATTCAGTTTGATCGATATGGATACATTATCAACAAATTATAATACTACAACGGTGCATAGCAACCACTTGTCTACAACAGTATTATATCTTCAGATTTTCTATCAGCTACCGTTTTAAAAATTATTTCTAACCTTTCAGATATATCAATTAATTAATTAATCCAAAAAAAATTCATCGGAAGATCAAAAGATAAAACTTCTCATTTTCGTGCCTCTCATAAGCTTTTGAGTTTTGAGTGAAATAAATATTTGATATAGAGAACCGGGATGTATTTTTTTGCAAATGTTTTGTTACCCTCATTATTTTCATATAAAGGTTTTGTTAGGGGGATGTTTCTTCCTGGATGTCCATTATTCATGGCATAGCCGAAATTTACCCAAAGAAAGAGTACTTAAATAAATGTGATAAGGTTCTCAAATTACATTGAAGAATTATCAACTTAAATAGTTTATGTATTTATTTTAGGATATAATATCGTTTAATGAATTTACACTGAACTTATTTTCCAGAGTAAATTCATTAAAGCAATAAATCTGCACAAATTCAAAAACAAAATCAGTTGAAAGTCATAAGAATATTTGTTACACCGTAAGTATGAGTAGAACTTTCTACTCGGCTTGTAGATAATACGTTTAACGAAAGAAATGATTGTTTCATCTCCAAAACAAATCCCAAAAACTGTCCAGCAGTGTGCTGAGTTAATGAATATTATCGAGAACTATGGGATAGTGTCCGGTCAACAACTTAATACCTCCAAATCCTCTATTTTGTTTGGAAGTAAGGTCCCAGCCGAAGTTAAACAAGAGATCAAAGCAGCAGTGGGGATTCATAAGGAAGGTGGGATGGGAACTTATCTTGGGCTTCCCGAAAAGATATGTGGATCAAAACGACAGGTGTTTGCTTTCATTAGAGACCGGCTTAATAATCGTATCAATTCCTGGACAGCAAAATTTTTGTCAAAAGGAGGGAAGGAGATTCTTATTAAATCGGTGGCACAAGCACTTCCTACATATGTAATGTCCTGCTTCTTATTACCTCAAGAGATCTTACAAAAGTTAAAAAGTGCGATTGCCAAGTTCTGGTGGAGTACTAAACAGAACAACAGGGGTTTACACTGGATGGCTTGGGATAAGGTTTGTAAACCGGTCGAGAAAGGAGGTTTAGGTTTCAGGGACCTTAAAAATTTTAATCTCGCATTACTTGCGAAGCAACTTTGGCGCTTACTACACCATCCGACTTCCCTCCTAGCACGTGTACTCAAAGGGAGATACTATCGGTTTACAAACCCCATGGAGATAGCAAGCTCGAACTCTCCATCGTATGGATGGAAGAGCATGCTAGCGGCTAGGGATCTTTTGAAGAAAGGCCTGCGACGTACGATTGGATCAGGTTTTAATACCCGGGTGTGGTTTGATTGCTGGCTCCCGACTTCAATACCTAGACTTACTAGAGATAATGGTGCGTGGAGGGACCCGGAACTATATGTCAATCATCTTATCGACCATAGTACTGGAGAATGGAAGATAGATATGATTCAGAATATCTGTGAACCTGAAGATATGCGCCTTATTCAAAGCATAAAGCCAAGTCGACAGTTTAAAGCAGATGGGTTCTGCTGGGTTCACTCAAAATCTGGGCTATATACTGTTAAGACGGGATACGACCTTGCGTCGCAATTATGTGAGGAAAGTGAAGAGCAGCAGGTACTAGAGCCCAGCATTAATCCCTTATTAACTAAGGTGTGGAATTTGAGAGCGCCTAGGAAGATGAAACACTTCCTTTGGCAATGTCTTACCGGGTGTGTTGTGGTATGCAGCAGGCTCTCCGACCGACACTGTGGCACTGATCGTTCATGTCCGAGGTGTGGAGATGAGGAAGAGTCAATAAATCACCTCCTTTTTGAATGTCCTCCAGCTCTACAGACATGGGCTTTATCAGATCTACCGACGGGTCCGGGACACTTCCCGCGCACATCACTCTATGATAATTTTGATTTCCTTCTGTCGAGAGCCCCGACAAGAGGTATATCAGCTCAGAGACTAGCTAAAGTCCCATGGATTATGTGGTACTTGTGGAAAGCAAGAAATGACAAGTTATTCAATGGAATTGAGGTATCACCAATGGATGTACTTCAAAAAGCTACACAAGAATGTGCGGAATGGCTGGTGGCTCAACAAATAATGTCGACAGGAAAGGCGAAGGAGAGACCACAGTCAGAAGACCAAGAGGAGATGAATAGGTTGCATAAACTGAGATGTCAAGTGGATGCATCTTGGGCAACTAATCAATCTACTTTTGGTGGTGGTTTTGTAATGGAGCTAGAAGATGGGTCTACGATCTCTGGTTCTCTTGGGGGAAAACAAGTCCTTACTCCCCTGCATGCGGAGATGAATGCGCTGCTTTGGGCTATGCGAAATTCTCTCCATATGAGGCACGTTTCTATGCATTTCGAGTCGGACTGCCTGCAAATGGTAAAGCTGCTCGAAGAAGAAGACTATTGGCCATCTTTGGCTTCAGAATGGGAAGAATTCTTTCATCTCCGTTCTTTCTTTACGTCCTTCTCTCTATCTTTTATCTCTCGAGTTTGTAATGTTAAAGCGGATCTCCTTGCGAAAGGGGCTCGCGCAAAAGTTTCTGAATTCTCCCATGTAAACATTATGGTTTCTACAGGGTTAGCTCTTCAGCCTAACCCATCAGAACCAGCTTAATAAAACATGGTGTTCGCAGTCAAAAAAAAAAACAAATCCCAAAAACTTATCATTCCAATCAAAAAGGCAAAATGCTATGGAATAGTTTTAGAAGAGCTTGTGATAGAAAAGACACATAACCGCATTTCAGAAGAGTTTCAGCTGAACAGACTTCTTAGTTTTTAACTCCACTTTGCTATTCTATGAATAGTGTATCTGCAACAAAGATAATGACAAAGATAGGATTAAACACTATCCCAGACGATTCAAAAGATTGGAGGAGTTTTTCTCAATCACGATTCGATCTGATCGTGAAATTTCAAGAACAGGAAGATCAGTGTTCTAACTTAAAAACCTAATCAGTGATTAAATTCGACCCAGATCAAGCCTAGATACTCGAATAGAGAAGAAACAGTAAACCACTGACAAAAATCGACTAACCCACTTCAGTGACTTCATATATATATATATATATACGAATAGGAAAATTGTTTGTGATTCGTCTGGGTTTATGGTTTTGATGTGGAGAAAAATCAATTTTGATGAATACTAGAGAAGAAAAAGACAAGTTAAAATAGGGTAAGCACGAGGCGGCGTATTCGGCTCTTAGAGCATCTCCAATGTACATCTCTATATTTTCCTCTAAAATAGAGATTTTTATTATAGAGGTTAAAATGTTCCAATGTATGCCTCTATAATAGAAGAGTTCCTCTATTTTAGAGGAAAATTACTTTTTGCTTCTACATTTAGAGGTGAAAATAGCATATTTCTATATTTTCCCCTATAAATAGAGGAACTCTATTATGGAGACATACATTAGAGCATTTTCACCTTTATAATAAAGTTTCTCTATTTTAGAGAAAAATATAGAGATAGAAATAGGGTTGGATTGAAGATGGTCTCAAACTCACAAAGTTGGAGTTGTCGGAGATTAAAATGGAGAATCCCAGACATGGCTGAAAGTCGTCGGAAAACATGGAGATACAAAAAGTCAGCTTCCTTGTAATCAACCCTTCGCTTCCCTTCTCCATTAATTTGATTTATATTAAATGAGTCAACTCGGTAACCGGAGGCTGCTACAGAGGCTTCACCTTGTTTCTGGGTTTGAGGAATATGATTTGAGGCTACGAGAAAAAGAAAGAAAAGAAAAAGTGAGTGAGAGAGAGATCTAAACTGAAAAATAAAAAACAGTTGTTGTGAGTAAATCGTATAACTTTGGTTACTCTAATAGTTACTCTAGTTAATTTAGTTGGACTTTTTCATGGAGTTTGGTTGGAGAAAATGTCTCAGTAGACATAAGTGACCTATCAATACCATTAAAACAAGATCATTCAATTAACAAAAATTACAGTTTTCTCAAAAATAACCTTAATTTTATAAAGGATTAATAAAATTCATTAATGGTATTTAAGTCTTTTGGTTTTGGGCCTACAAATACACCTAAATATATCTATTAATAATGAGCCTATCAATACTATTAAAACATAAGGCCTTTTTTGAGGTGCCCTTCTGTTTTGAAAATATTTACAGCTCTGTGCCACTGCTTTATTTAAAACATATGCTTTTTAATTATATGGATATATTATCGATAAATCTTTTAATCCAGCTACAATTTAATTTAAAATTTCCATTCCCATCGGACCAAGCTAAGTTTTAGAAAAACCCATAATCGTTCTTCATTCCTTATAAAGTACATTTTTTCTTAGCTCTTGAAACTAAAATTTTGTTGCCTTTATCAACGCTCACTTTTCAACATTGAAACATATCGATGTCACATATTGGATCCTGCATTTTCAACATTTAAACTATACATTATTATACACATCAGTGTTTCAACCATTCATATCTTGCAAACAATGTTGTAGGTACAATCAGTTGTATAAGATTCAACATTTCAATTATACATGTTGCCCTATTCTAAAATATGAATTTCTAACATATATGAACATAATCGTGTAAATATTTTCTTGGAAGATTGCATTTTTAGATGTACAGATTATGAAATAGAGACAAGCCCTTAAACCCCAAATACTTAAAAATATATATTAAAGCCGATAAATCATTAAAAAATTAATTATCTTAATACTCAAATTTTTGAATTTAACGAGATTACTAAGTTGCAATATACTCGGGTATTATTTTTAGTTGCAAATATACATTCAAATTAAGAACCCACAAAATAGAAACAAAATATCCGGAAACAAGAATATTGAAATATAAACAAAAATCGCAGAGTTGTAAAACAAAATATCGAATATACGAAGCATAAATATCTGGCCAATCATTATAGTTGCAAATCTTCTATTCATGATTCAAAATAAATCAATAAATCTAATTTTCCATAACTTAAATAAACTTGATGGTCAAGATATGGATTATGACGGTATATTCTCTAACTGTATTGAATCGGAATATGCTAAAGTCACATATTTATATATATTTCATTTGAAACCTCTAAAGCAAACACGTTATTTTCTAAAAGTTTTTGATATCATGTCTTACAAACAAAAGATTTCATACCTTGATCAGATTAGGCCATGGCAAAAGACGTGGTTGATCCAAGCCAAAGTGGTACACACCTGAAACCATCCAATATCGGGTTTGGTGAGAGTTTGGAAATCATATTAGCAGACAAACATGTAATCAAAATTAATCACCTAACATAGATTAGCATATAGATGTTTTGTGTTTCGTCTGTGTTTGTTTTTGTGAGATCGTGGTTAAACACCTATGTTATTTAATTTATTTTCTTGCAAGGCTGCAAAATTCAAGCTACATTTAACAAGAACTATTTGAATTCTTTGGAGAATGAATGCAAGAAGTATACCTTCGGAGTATTGGGGTCCATTTTAATTTGTCTGGCATAAACTTTCAAGAAGTATGCATTCGATTCTTCGAAGTCATCACAACACTCATCGCAATAACAATATAAGTCATCGGATACAACATGCAAAACAGATCGAAAAAATTAGTTAGATCAAATTATTGTTTGTTCTTCATAAAACGTTTAAACAGAACGAGCTAGCTATGGATCAAGAAGAAAGACAAAGATGTAACCCTACGGATTTGATTAGGTGCTTTTGTCGGGGGAGATCTTCATCTTCATCTCTTAAGCAAAGACGAACCGACTGTTGAGAGTTAAATGTTTATTTTTCTTCTGTCAAATAGTAATCTGAAAAAGGAAAACAAATTATATTTTTGGGTTCACTTAATGAACTTTGAGCCCATATGTTTTAATTAAAAAAGCATAAGGCCCGAACCTAAAACCCATCTCTAACATATAAATAAATACATTATATTTTATGAAAATGAGTTACTGATTTTAAATAATTACATAATTGTATTTCAAAGTATTTTAAAACAAAATCGAGATTTATTAAAAGTAAAACATAAAATATTTACTTATTTTTTAATTCATTTCAGCAAAAAAAAATAAAATTGAGGTAATGAAACACGTTATACGAGCGAGCATATCAAGTGACAAACCTTTGGAGTTTTTGTGAGATTAATGCCAAATCGAAGGAGTTCACCATGATCTTTCTTTGACTGCCTCAGATCTGCTTTGATTTCATCAGGAGTACACATTAAACCCGATTTGAAACGACATGCAAAAGATTGCAAAAACCAAAAAAAAAGTTTGCAAGTAATATTTTGTGTTCACGATATGCAAAAGATAGCAAACAACCTGCTATATTCAAAATCATTATTCTAACAAGGATGAAGAAAATAAAGAAATGATTTACCCTGGAGATCGTCCATGACTCGATAACTCTCTATAATCACCATTAGAGATAATCTGTTTTTTTTTTGTGTTTGCAAACCGATGTCTGAAAGAAGATATTTGTTTTGGTTAATGTTTTGGTTTACATCAAAAGATAACGACTGGTCTTGGGTCGATTTTTACGTATGTGGTTTGATGTGGGCTTTGCTTAATTTTCCTTTTTCAATTAATATGCGGGCCCATTTTAGTTTTGTTTAGGTTTAATGTTCGAAAAACAATTATATAGCAAATATAAATAATCTTAATTACAAAATAAGAATATTATAAACTATTTGTCAAAGAAACATTACAATTATCTTTGAAACAAAACTACAAAAATTTCCCGGTTCATAGTCATTAAAATATTTAATAAGATTCATAGAAAAATATCATACAAAATTTAGATCACGAGTTTGCAACTAATTTTATATAGTAATATATAATAACAGTCTTGATATATAAACTTTGTTAATAAAAATAAGTTTAAATCAATTATTTATCAAATACTAGACAAATTGTACAAACCGAAGTCAATTGGCGTATAAATTGAAAACCGAAAACTGAACAGAAACAACATAAAAAAAACAAAACTGAATCATATTCACAAATATTTTAACGGTTCCTATATCGCTGAAACAGAAAGACCGAAACCGATTTGAACCAAACCGAAAACCGAATGGGTACTCGAATATCTTAAATACAATTTATATACCTTAAAATATTAATTATATTTAGTTTAAAATTACCAAATTCGGGTGGGCGTTCGGGTACCCATTTAGGTTCGGTTCAAGTCTATTCGGGTGTCGGGTTTTCAGGTTCAAAAATTTCAGCCCCATTTGGGTATTTCTAAATTTCAGTTCGGGTTTGGATCTTTGCCGGTTCAGTTCGGGTTCGGATAACCTATTTAAATTATTTTATAAAATTTTAAATTCATTATATACTTTAAATTTCTCAAAATCTATAAACAAAAAAATATATTGCATATAAATTTGAATAGCATATCTCAAAGTACCTAAAATTAACATATAAATTGGTTTGGTTTGAATATTTGGATTGAGAATCAATAGATATTTTAAGTATTGTTGGTGTTTTGAGTATACTTTAGCTATTTTAGATATGTACTTTTGACTATTTGTATATATATATAAATACTTTTGTATAACTTAAAAGTATCTTATATATTTTGATGGTCTTAATATATAGTAAATCTAATAATATTTAATATATATAGGTATATAAATCAATTTCGGATATAATCGGGTACCCGAAATACTTCGGTTCGGATCAGGTTCGGTTTCGGTTCTCTAACTACCATAATTTTGAACTCATTTGGATATTTAAACAATTTCGGTTCGGGTTCGATACTATTTTTTTGGGGGTACGGTTTGGTTTTTCGGATCCGAGTTTTTTTGCCCAGTCCTAATACTGTTTATAATCGAACAAACCAAGCAATGGATTACACTATTAATTTTTATCCAAGATATTTTTTTTTTGTTATTTCCCAATAGAACTGAATCACCCAAAACAATTATTCGAAATATTTGAATTTATTCAAGTTATCCGATACTGTATCCAACAAAATCCAACATGTGATTTTACCCGAATTATTCAAAATTATCCAACAAATGAGAACCGAAAACCGAACTGAACTCAAATTTTATCAGATTCCTAACGTTGTTATCTTAACCAAACCAAAAATTAATATAACCAAACCGAAACAAAACCCAAATTCATAAATAATCAAACAGTTCTTTTATCTCTTGGACCGAATAACGAAGATCACAACTGAATTGGCACAAACTGAAAGTAAAAAAAAATTGAAACTGAACACAAAACCGAACACCCGTGGCTAAAAATATTAGTGAACTAGCGGGTTAGTAAATTTTTCAATAAAAGATAATCCCGCGCTTTCAAAGCGCGGGTCAAAATCTAGTATATATTTAAAAGATAACTTTAAATTTAATATAAGTATAAATATATTATGAACTATATATAAATTAACAAACATGAAAATATCATTTTCTTAAATATATGTATCAATATTCAAAATAGATCATTTGAATATTATACAGATTTTCAATACACACCAAATCATATATCCTACACCATATATCATATACATAGTTGAATATCATTTTCCATGTATAATGTCATTTTATACATAATATTAATATGACAATTACGAGTGTTCAAGAATATTTTAAAAATTATATTAAAAAAAAAATTTAAATCTAAAATAAAAACATAAACTTATAATAGATTATTAATAACGAAAATAAACTAAAATTGTCATATCAATAAGTTTTTTATTATAATTTTTTATATGGATAATATAATAAATTTTTATCAAATTCTGAGGAATCTCTAACTTATGTAATATTAAAAAATATATGAGTAATTTAATCAATTTATTTAAAAAATACTATCATATATTTCGTGTTTTATCGCATCAATTGTATCAGATTGAAGGTTAATAGTGAGTTTTTTGGGTTTTTATCGGATTATTTTTAATTAACGAATTTATCTTTAAATCTGAACCGGATTATATACAATGTATCGGGTCTATAAGTTCAACTATGAATCTAGGTCGGATATGAAAACAAATCTTAAAACTCAAACATTATTATAGAACAACTACCATATTTCGAAAAATTTTCATATTTTGAAAAGAAAAACAAAACAAATGATAAAAACCTAAAAACTCAAGTTCGAAACAAAAATAATGGTAGTTTGTAAATCAGTTTTTGATTAATAAATGAAAGAAAAAAAACAAATTTGCGCTTAAAAAGCGCGGATCAAAATCTAGTTATGTTATTAAAAGTCAATATGTGTCTTACGCTGTAATATTTTCCTTAAAGAATATGCTATGAAATAAGGGGACAATTATATTCTCATTCCGTCGGCAAAGTTTTTTCTCATCCCAAATGGGTCAACCCTTTGGGAATGGCTATTAGTCAAATTCTTTATTAATGTTCCTATATCATCGATACCACATAAGTTCGGCCCATATATATTAATCTCTTTTGTATTTGGCCAAGTTAAGTTTATGGTGTTTCTATATAAAGTGATGGTAGACAAGGATTGTGCTAAATTTATTCTAGATTTAAAAAGAATTAGATTTTGACCCGCACGCTCGTGCGGGTATATTTTTTTAAAAAAATATGATGCTATTTGTTTTTTATGTCACTATTTAGGGTTGGGCAAAAAACTCGAATTCGAAGAATCGAACCGATCCCAATCCAAATAAGTAGTACTAAATCCGAACCAGAACTGATTAAATATCCGAATTATTCAAAATTTTGGTATTTGAAGAATTGAAACCTAATCCGATCCGAACCGAATTATTTTTAATATATATATAAAAACATCCAGAATATATATGATACTTTTAAGTTCGCATAAATGCTTGAAAATATATACAAATAATTAAACGTAAATATCTTAAGTAGTTAAAAAATACTCAAAACTCCAAAAATACTTAAATAATTATTAATTCTCTATCCAAATATTTAAACCAAACCCATTTAAATTGGTTATTCAAATCAGAACCAAATCCTCAAAGATCTGAACTGAACACGAAATCCTAAAAAGACCCGAAAACGAACCCGAACGCCCACTCATAATCACTATTATATATATATCCATATATGTGTTATCATAGGTTACAAAATATGTGTTATCATATAATTAATCGTATTTTATATGTACCATCAAATAAGTTTTCTTATAATTAATAATATTTTATACGTAGAATCATATAAATAATCACATATATTATATTTTAAAATTTAATGTGAAATATGAAAACCATAATTTAAGTTGGTATTTGAAATTGGACTTTGTATTGTATTTTTGTTATATATATTGAAAACATTTTTATAATAGTTATTAGTAAAAATCAAATTTTGAATATATGTATATTTTTGAATGAATTTTTGATATAAATTAATTTTAAATTATTATTTTGATTTGAATATATATATCAAGTAACATAGACCTATTACTTTTTAATATAATGTAATGGACTTTCAATTTTTTTAGTAACATAAGCCCATTATTTTTTTTTCTAACTTACTATTATCCATGTTTTCAAACAGTACTATTTTTTAACTACTATCCATATTGCCAAACAATCCCATTTTGTACTTGAGTTTTAATAAGATAGATACAGTATTTGTTATATCACTCGAAACTGAATTGCACAAAACCTTTTATTTCCAGCCCACAAGAAAATACATCTATCCAAATTCTCATAAATGCCTACGCACAGATTAACTAAAATGTCGTACTCATTAGTATATATATGCTGAGTTAGTAGGACTAGGACTCCGACCACACTAGTAAAGTTGAAATCCATATATCTATCATTATCTATATAAAAGGCATGCACAACTACATTATTTTTTCACGACATAAGGATCAGTATTCACATTATGCTTATTTTGGATCAGAAGTTCCGAGACTAGATTACAAATGCCATTAAACCAAGGCCGTTTACAAATTTAATATTCGCGAAAGTTAAAACGTGCTGGCATATATGTACGTAGGCAACTACGTATGCATACATATGAATTGTCATATAATACGTAGATTTGTATGTATTTGTTAAACAAGTGAGAATGATGGTGAAGTATGGTGCTCTTCGTGTGGCAACCACACTCGTCCCTCTTTCTTTATATTAAATCCAACTCTTTCCATTATTGTATCTCCCTATAAAACTTATTTCTTAATTAGTGCTATCCAATTCAGCAATCCAACTATTTTTATTTATATATGTCAAGAAAAAAAACAACTTTCATATTAGTATCTAATATTAATTTGCTCTTTATGATTTTTCATTTGCAGACGGCTCTAATTGACGGGTCGAAGAATCTATAGTGTGAAAAGCATCTGATTCAAATTTGATCCCCTTCATATATAAGCTAGTTGGATTGTACTGTTTAATAGTTTAATTATTTATTATGTGTCCGTCTATAAGTAGTGGTGCAGTATATATTAAGGGCAAATCCCGCTTATTATTACACTACAAGAAAACAGCGGCATACCGAGGGAAAAAATCGTCGGTATGTCGTCGGAATAACGTTATTCCGACGACATACCGATGAAACATGTCCTCGGAAATAACTCCTCGGAAATTCATTTTTTCTCAGAAATCCCTCGAAAATTTTCGACGGAATTCCGAGGAAATGAATTTCTGAGAAAACTCCGAGGACCACCAGTTCGTCGGACAGGTCCTCGGAATATACCGAGGGAGCACTTCCTCGGAAAATTCCGAGGAAGTTGTCGTCGGAATATCCCGATGGATACACTTCCTCGGAATATTTCTAAAATTAAAAAAAAATTATAAATTTATTTTTTTAAATTGAAATTCGAAAATATAAAATTATAATTGAAATAGAAAACATATTTAAAAATGGTTTTAATAAATATTAATTGAAAAACATATTTAAAAATAGTTTTTATAAATACAAAAATCGAATTTATATACAAAAAACGTTTTATATATTTAAAAATAGTTTTTATAAATACAAAAATAATAAAATAGTGTTTATAAATCAAAAATGTTTTATAAATACAAAATTAGTTTTATAAATATAAATATTTTTATAAATATGAAATCATCTTTCTATAAATACAAAATAGTTTTTATAAATACAAAAAATAATAAAATAGTGTTTATAAATCAAAAAAATGTTTTATAAATACAAAATTAGTTTTATAAATATAAATATTTTTATAAATATGAAATCATCTTTTTATAAATACAAAATAGTTTTTATAAATATAAAAAATAATAAAATAATGTTTATAAATCAAAAAAGTGTTTTATAAATACAAAATTAGTTTTATAAATATAAATATTTTTATAGATATGAAATCATCTTTTTATAAATACAAAATAGTTTTTATAAATACAAAAAATAATAAAATAGTGTTTATAAATCAAAAAAGTGTTTTATAAATACAAAATTAGTTTTATAAATATAAATATTTTTATAAATATGAAATCATCTTTTATAAATCCAAAAATCGAATTTATATACAAAAAACGTTTTGTATATTTAAAAATAGTTTTTATAAATACAAAAAATAATAAAATAGTGTTTATAAATCAAAAAAATGTTTTAATAAATATAAATATTTTTATAAATATGAAATCATCTTTTATAAATCCAAAAATCGAATTTATATACAAAAAACATTTTGTAAAATTCAAAATCGATTTTGTAAATACAAAAATAATAAAATTTTTATGAAAAGTTCTAAATCAATTCAACACAACAAATTATCCAACCAAATCAGAATTCTAAACCTATTACACAACCAAATCACAATCCTAACCAATCACCCTAACAAAAATCTAACAAAAAACTTCTAAAATCATCAAATCTACTTAAAAACCTAACAAATAGAACCTAAGAGAGTGGGATAGGGTCCTTACATGATTTGTGTAGGAATAGAGAGGATTCGCCGGAGAGATCGTCGCGAGAGAAGGGGGAAATCGCCGGAAGAAGAGAGAGATCACCGGAGGAGGAAGAGAGAAATGGGGAAGAAGAAGCGTCTCATGTCTATAAAACCTAGGGTCCGACGGAAACTATCCGTCGGAATTTCCTCGGTATTTTCAATTTCAATTTTCGCGAAATATTTGGCGGCTTGTTTGCCCGGTTAAATATTCCGAGGAAATTCCGACGGCCACTTAAATATCCATCGGAATTTCCTCGGAATATTCCGAGGAAATTCCGAGGAACACATGTTTGGGGTTTCAAAACATCAAAATTTTTTGTCCTATATCATTTCTTATACAAATGCAATGCATACCATTGAGGAATCTTTGTATAGATGATCATAAACCATGAAATAACAAAATTTCAAAACGAATTGTATGTATTCCCTTTACCGTTCATTAAAGTGTATAGGTGTTTCTCTTATGTTGTGGGGATTTCGTTCATACAATCGGAAAAGTGTTTATTATAGGGTAAGAAACAAATTTTTGACTTCATAATCAGTCTAAGACACTTAATAAGGGTTATATAAGTGTTATTCAAACCGCAAAACGTTGTTTTCGGTTTAAAAACCCTACTTCTTCGGAAAAGCCTCAGAATATTCCGAGGAAATTCCGAGGAACACATGTTTTGGATTTCAAAACATCAATTTTTTTGCCCTATATAATTTCTTATACAAATGCAATGCATACCATTGAGGAATCTTTGTATAGATGATCATAAACCATGAAATAACAAAATTTCAAAACGAATTTTAAGTATTCTCTTTACCTTTTATTAAAGTGTATAAGTGTTTCTCTTATGTTGTGGGGATTTCGTTCATACAATCGGAAAAGTGTTTATTATAGGGTAAGAAACAAATTTTTGACTTCATAATCAGTCTAAGACACTTAATAAGGGTTATATAAGTGTTATTCAAACCGCAAAACGTTGTTTTCGGTTTAAAAACCCTACTTCCTCGGAAAAGCCTCAGAATATTCCGAGAAAATTCCGAGGAAAAACAAGTGTTCCTCGGAATTTCCTCGGAATATTCTGAGGAAATTCTGAGGAACACATGTTTGAGGTTTCAAAACATCAAATTTTTTTGCCCTATATCATTTCTTATACAAATGCAATGCATACCATTGAGGAATCTTTGTATAAATGATCATAAACCATGAAATAACAAAATTTCAAAACGAATTGTAAGTATTCCCTTTACCGTTCATTAAAGTGTATAAGTGTTTCTCTTATGTTGTGGGGATTTCGTTCATACAATCGGAAAAGTGTTTATTATTGGGTAAGAAACAAATTTTTGACTTCATAATCAGTCTAAGACACTTAATAAAGGTTATATAAGTGTTATTCAAACCGCAAAACGTTGTTTTCGGTTTATAAACCCTACTTCCTCGGAAATGTCTCAGACTATTCCGAGGAAATTCCGAGGAAATACCTAAATCCTATTATCCCTCGGAATTTCCTCGGAATTTTTAAAATCCCCCAAGGGCTCTGTAGCGGCTATAATATATCCTCGGATATTCGTCGGTGTTTTCCGAGGAATATTATTTCCTCGGTATTTCATCGGTATATTTCGAAGAAATGCCGAGGAAACCCAAATTTTGGTTTTCCTCGGAATTTCCTCGGAAATTCGTCGGAATATTCCGAGAATCTCATTTTCCGTCAGAATGTCCATCAGAATTATGCTGTTTTCTTGTAGTGTTAATCCATTTGACCAATTCCTAATGGATCCCTCTTTTATTAAATGTATATAGAACAGAAGATATAGATATGATGATGATTATCAAACAGTCGTATCAAAATATATGTATGTATTATTCATTATCACATTTGGTCAAACACTGAAAAAATCCAGTGAGTAACAAAAACTGTATGTGCGATTGAATAGGTTCATTCCTTGTCGAGAACAAAAGTACGTTCAGTTAACAGAAAGTAAAGAATGAGAGAGTTGTTTTTTATTTTCACTTTATAGGAAAAACGCTTTCACAGTTTCGTGTAGTCAAAAAAGGGAGAAAAACGAAAATGAATCAGCCGACAACTAATCCATATTTTAAATAAAAATTTTCTTAGTGGGGCTTATTGAACCGAGAATTTGAAAGAATTTTATTTTTTCTTGAAATCCCCCCTTATTGAATCAAGGACTTATAGAAAGTCTACTAAATCCCCTCTTATTGGATTAGTTATTCATACAAATCCCGTAAAATTCCCCCTTATTGAAAAATGAGAATTTCATCAATGGATTTTATCAAAAGTTATTTGGGATGGTTTGAGAAGTAATTCATAGTGAAAATCCAGTTGTGACAAATACCACCTTATGAGATGGTTTTTGATAAAACAGAACAGTTCTTCCATTTTTTCGTTTAGACTTTTAATGGCGATAAAAAATTGGAGAAAGTAATGGAACCAGTTGGAATTGCTGGTATGGCGATTAAAAAGCTGCTGGAATTTTGAGTCGGCTCCTCCTAGTGTTATCTGCTTTGTGCCGATCGGAAATAGAAGCTTTCACCTGGAAGAAGTAGAATGTGATCGGAGAAGAATCCGACGAGTTCAAAGGGTTGGATTGATAAGACCATAAAGATGAAGTCAAAATAGGAGAATTGGGTTCGTCACTTCGGAAACTGTATTAATATTTTAATTATAGACCTCTTCATTAATAGTTTCCGGTGAATACTTTGATCTCGGATTCTCGATGAATCAAGTGGTTCATGTCTGTTAAAAGTCTAATTGGATTTTGTATTCATAAAAGTTACAACCAGAAAAGAAAAATGAGGGCACATCTCACTCTGATGCGTTGTGTACGCATCCATGTAACACCCAAGTCTAAACTTTGTTTAGAAGTTTCATTGAACAGTGTCGATAATATGCAATGTCTTCATGTTGAGTTTTTTTGGTAGTCATCAATTGTAGGCTCCGCACAGCTGTTAATCCACTGTTTGCAAACATATATGTAAATTAACGAACCATATGTAGATATACAGTTGGAGTATTATCTCACTTTTTCCTTCACATTTCACTTCATTGCCTCACTAACCTTCTGTTTTGCTTTAAGGTTAGATTCTTTATTGGTTACTGGTCATATTATATAATTCAGGGTTGTGCTATTTCTCTTGCTCATGGTTGATTGACTACAAATTACATAAGAGAGCTTCAGTTATTGAGGAAGACAATAGAGACTTCAAAGAAACATAACAGAGGTTTTGAGAACGGGAAAAACAAGAGGGGGGAAGAAACTAAAGCTCCTGGGGAAGACATCGCTTCTTTAAAGGCGAAGATCAAGAAACTAGAATTTCAAAGTGAAAGGAAATGCTAAGAACTGAAAAGTGCACACGCTGAAACAAAGGCTCTGAGAAACAAGCTGGCTGGTTTCTTATGGAGATTGATAGGCTGCTTGAGGATAATCAAAATCTCAGGAATCAGTCGGAGTCTATTGATCATAGCACAGAGGAAACGAAGAGTATGTAAATAAAGTAGAGAGTGACTCTCGAGTCTATTGATCATATCACAGTTGGAGTCTATTGGGCATGTTTATGTTATTGAGCACGGAGGACCATTGTGAAACCATAAAAAAAAACTATAGAAGTAGAGAGTGACGCTCGATTTCACTGGGTTCTCCCTGTGTACTGTTACAATAAATCAGTATCAACACAAGACGACAGTTTGGAAAGTTTATGTTGTTTTGTTATTTTATTTTTAAATTCTACCGAAATCACCTATTTAAATTCCCACCAAAATCTCCAAAACCCCACCAAAATCTTTAAATCCCATCTAAATTCTAGCAGATCTAAAATCCCAAAAAACTTTTGAAAACCTCAATCCAATAAGCCCCCCTTAGAGAAAATTTAGGAATATAAAAACAAGGGTAAAAAACAATGAATAAAATAATTTCATGTACAAGGAAAAATGAATCAGCCGACAACTAATCCATACAGTTTCATGTAGTCAAAAAAGCCTTACACGGGAAAATTTAGGAATATAAGAACAATGAATAAAATAATTTTAGCATTAATTTAAAGCATCTTTAACGCTAGGTTTTTGACATACGTTTTAAAAATAAAATAAAGTAAATAATAAAAAGGTACGAAAGAGAAAGGAGAACGGTTCTAAAACAACCACCGTAAGAGCATCCACAATGGTGGCACTCATTGCGGAGTCCATAGGATTATTAAAGTAATAAATTTTTTTTTTTTTTGAATAGTTAAGGACTCTTGTTAAAAATGTGTGTACAATGGTGATCCTTAAGTTAGAATCCTTAGGAAAAAAAATATTTATTTTAATGAAATATAAATAAACAAAAAATACATTAATTTAACATAAAATACATTAATTAATACATTAATTAATCCATAACTTAACATAAAAATACAATAAATTTACATTAAAACAATAATTAAACATAAAATACATTAATTAAACATAAAAACAAAAATTTTACATAAATATAGAATAATTGTTAATCTTCATCACCAAATTTATTCCAAATATTTTGGATTAAATCATTCTTCAATCTTTCATGCGTTTGCCTATCACGAAGATCATTCAGAGTGGGAAAGATATTGTTCAGATTTGTTGGCATCTCGGTTTCCACCTCTGAACATCTGGAGGCGTCTCCTTCTTCAAATTCAGATATATCAATACGAGAGTATCCATCCCGTTCATCTTCGACTATCATATTGTGGAGTATGATACATGCTCTCATAATCTTCCCTATCTTTTCTTTGTTCAATGTTTTAACCGGATTTCTATCAATTGCAAATCGAGATTGCAAAACTCCAAAAGCCCGCTCCACATCTTTTTGGGTTGCTTCTTGAACTTTAGCAAATAACTCATGTTGAGGAGTTTGTGGGAGTGTGATAGATTGGATAAATGTCGACCATTTTGGATATATACCGTCTGTGAGGTAGTACGCCAACTTATACGTGTGTCTGTTGACCATGTACTTTACCCTCGGAGCTCGACCTTGTAAAATGTCATCAAAAACAGGAGATCGATCGAGAACATTAATATCGTTTAAGGTACCTGGAGGACCAAAAAAGGCGTGCCATATCCAAAGATCTTGAGAAGCTACCGCCTCTAAGACAATTGTCGGTTTTCCCGATCCACGTGCATATTGTCCTTTCCAAGCGGTTGGGCAGTTTTTCCACTCCCAATGCATACAATCAATGCTCCCGACCATCCCAGGAAACCCTCGTTTCTCTCCAATATCTAATAGCCGTTGGAGATCCTCCGGTGTGGGTCGTCGTAGATACTCATTTCCGAATAATTGTATAATTCCGTCTGTGAAATTATGTAAACACGAAAGTGCAGTGGTCTCAGCAAGTCGGAGATATTCATCAACGGTGTCAGCCGCATTACCATAAGCAAGCAGTCGAATAGCAGCAGTACATTTTTGTAGTGCCGTAAGACTCCATCTCCCGGTTGCATCTCTTCTTTGCTGGAAGAATGGAAAGTACTCTTCTAGGCCATGAACAAGACGCAAGAATAAATTCTTATTCATGCGAAAACGGCGTCTGAATATTGCAGTCGAGAATGTCGGATCTTCGCTGAAATAGTCATTCCATAACTGGTCTTGTCCTCCTTCGCGGTGTCGTTCAACATACTGACGTGTCCTTTGTGGTATGGTTTGGGTCTCCACTATGTCGTTGTATATTTCTTCCACGTATTCATCACAAATTTCGTCCAATCTTGCATCGACTTCATCGGATGAAGATGATGACATTTCTAGAAAATAATTATCTTAAACAAATAAGATTGGATAGACATTTTTATTATAGTTTTAACCAAAATATTATTTTAAACAAAAGGGCAATGTTACATAATCAAATTCCATTAAATTTCAACATTGGTTTCATTGGTTTACTCCACATTAAAGTTCATTATTGGTTTGGTTTGACTCGTAATCAAATTTGTGCTACAGGCTAATAATAATTTCAAGTAAGACTACAACCCAAGACTCATAATCGTGATCGTAATCAACTGAATTTCTAACTATTATATGTTCACATCCATTTAAAACGTGTAGACTCATTATCGTGATACCATTTAAAACGTATCAATCATAGTCATTTGAAACTCTATATGGTTCAAATGTGCACTAGAAGGAATTTCTAAATATTATTAGATGGTATTAGTCCGAACAAGCAAATACTAGAAGGGATCAGACATTCATTCAAATATAGAGGATACACGTTTTTTTCCAAGTTTGAAAACAAATAGAGTAGATTACCTAAACTTCAGTGCAGTGGTAGATAAGAACAGCTCCGAGGAAAACAAAGAGAGTTGATTAATACAAACTCTCAGAGACAACTACAACACTACTACTTATACTAAAGGAAACAGAGTCATCCGTGACTCCTACAACACCCGTGGCTCCTGCAACACCCGTGACTCCTTCCCACAAGAGCTACAGACCAAATGCACCCGTGACTCCTTCCCACATGCGTCAACCTGTCAAAACAGAGTGATAAGAGTTAGTAAGCATTTTTAAAAATATCAATTTCGACCAAATAACAGAGTGATCAAGTACACAAAATAGTTATAATACCTAAAAAGCAAGATTAATAAAATATCATAACATTTCTGACATTAGTTTGATCTTAAGACTGATTTCCATTTCAGAGAGAGGTTCTGTTTTTGCGAGTAAACGATCAAGAAGCTTCTGTTTTGACAGTTTTTGTTTAATTTCTAAAACCCCCTGTAGCTGCGACAACTCCTCCTCCCTGCCACTCTTCTTCTTCTTACCAGCTTTCGCAGCCTTTACCCCTGGTGGTCTAACCTCTGGATCGACAAACTGCTCTTCTTCTGTATCCACCTCCACAGCTTGTTTGCGCTTCTCCTTTGCCGGATATAAGGAGCACCATTTCTGGTCGTGCCTCAGCTCCCTCCAGCTGTGATCCATGGCGAACTTGTAGCCGAACGTTTTGAAGAAAATGTCTAACGCCGTTTTCATCACATCATCATCGTTTTGCCTACTTCTCTGCTCCCTCAGAGCCGCATCATAGGAGCCAGCAAACTTGGCAACGTCGCCGTTTATCCTTGCCCACCTCTGCTTACAAGACATTAGTTCTCTCCGTATTGTCCCAGCGAGGAGGGGACTGGCGTTGTAGTACTCAACTATACGGAACCAGAAAGCACCGGTTTTCTGCTCGTTGCTCACCACAGGGTCCTTACTGGTGTTTAGCCAAGCACCAATAAGGATTTTATCCTCTGCTAGAGTCCATTTCCTCCTCTCAGGGTTAGAATTCACACCAGACTTAGCACCAACGTCGGTACCAGACAGCACAGGAGACGCAACAGGAACCTCGCTACCAGACGCATCAGGACCTTGACTACCGAACCAAAAAGGTTCTGGTGAATCAAGGTCAACTGTATTTTGACTAAGGAGAAAGCTAGTAAAACTTTGTGAGTTATTAGGCATGGTTTCAATTGCTTCTCTGTGACACTCTACTAGTGACACAGAGGGCTTATTAATAAGCCTTCTATCACTTAACTAATTAAAAGCAATCACACCACAGCAGTTGAGTTTCATTAACTATTCTACTAAGTAAAGTACAATGGTAGCTACTAGCAACTTAAGTTTTTTGACTATTCTACACCAATAAAAGCACATCAAATCAAACCAGCTCATAGGGTGGAAAGCAATTGAGTTTCATTAACTCTTTGACTAAGTAAACCCGCAACCGTAGCTAGCAACTTAAGTTTTGTAGCTATTTTTCCTTCCGGTTTCTAAAACACCACTAATAGTTTTCAATAGTTAAAACACCAGAAAGTTAAAAAATTACCTCGTTAAAGAAACATAGCTGGTACACCCCACTCCTTTGAATCCTTCTCAATTTTTCCTGAAAAAGAAGAACAAACAATCAACTTTCTCAAACTATAAAATTTGATAACTAAAAGAGATGAAACAATTAAAGAAACTAACCTAGCACATTTATAAGTAACACCAACCCTACTAAAACTATGGTAAAGACCATTAGCTTAGCTCCTGATTTCTTCTTTGTAAGCTCGCCTATTCTCTTCTCAAGGATGAGCAGCTTCTGCTCACGCTCATTGGCTTCACCCTTAAGCTCACTAAGCTCCGTCTGAATGTCCCTCATCTCCTCCTCGACGGCCACGTCCCACCATTTCCAGACGTGGCAGTCTCCATCATCAGCATTGGGGCACGTAATGTACCGTCGGTATGGATCTTTAGGAGTTTGGGAATAACCGTGAACAGGCTCCGACCCACAGTAGCATGTCCTGGGGATTCCATCATCACCCTCTTGTGATGGTTCGTTGTGAATGGCCTCTGCATTCCACTGACTTATCTCAGCTTCAGCCGCGTACATCTCTGCTTCGGCTTGAAGGAGGGAGTTTAAGTCTTGAGAGTTTGATGATGAAGATGGCTGGCTGTAACTGTATTGTCCCATTATCGTAAACCTGAAAAGAAATTGAAAACAGACAGAGTTAAAGCAAATTGACGAGAAGGAAGCAAACTGGCTAGAAGGAACGAAAACAACATCAACAAAGTGAATTCGAACACATATAAGATAACAATATCACTAAAAAGGTTTCAATTGAAAACAGTTAAGAAACGGCAAATCGCTTGAAACTACAACCTGTTTCAATACGTATAGACACAAAGAGGATATCCGAGACCGATACAATCCATAAACAAGAAATAACGATTTATCCCCAAAATTTTTCCAAATCCTAATTTCTCAATTTAACTAAATTCGGTCGAAACCACACCACCAAACCCTTAATAGAGAACAGAGAACATGAAGAGTGATCTTAATCAAGAAATCTAGGAGTTAAAGCTTCGATTTACCTTAGCTGGAGCCGAGGGAGCGAGATCGAGAGAGATCGCCTGTAAATCGCCTTTCTCTCCTTAACTTTTTTTTTTTTCGGTTTCGATGGAAAATGATTTTTTTTTTTGACCCCACCCAAACGCATAGCCCACGCACCCACTCAGAAGAAGCCACGTGTCTAAGGATTCGATCCGTCTAAACCCTCGCGACGGCGCAGTCCTTCCTCCATTAAGCATAAATATTATTTTTTTAATACCCTAATCCTACGGATTTTGTCTAAGGATTGATCAAAATCCACGGTTGTGGGTGCTCTTAGAGATAGTTTCGAAACATACATACATATACATATGTGTCAGTTGGTTATTGGTTTTACTTTTTACAAGAAAATAAAAAGTAAATAAAATATTATAATATTAATTTTTTTTTTCTTTTGGTAACTCTTATTGGTTCCTAACGTTAAAGATGCTCTTAGTTTTTATTTACTAAGAGATAAGAAAATCTGAAAATTTTATAAATTTCTTCATTTTATATTACTTGCAAATGAATTAACTATCAATCAAATTAATTTTCAGTTGATTTTAGAAAATAAATTAAATTAATCATTTTCTAAATTTGAATATAGTGTTTTGAGTCAATATGTGATAAATACAGTTGCCAAAAGATACCTTATGCGGTTCTGTGCTAAACTGGTAGTATAAAGAAGTCAAGAAAAAACTATATAATTAAAAGTTTAAGAAACTTAATTGTAGGCAACAGGCTTTGTAGACCACTAGGTCATTCAGTGCCGGACCAACCTTTTATATTGCCCCAATCAAAATTTAAAACTATGCCCTCGTACATGTTTTATCAAGATCACAAAACAGTATAAAAAATAACTTAAATTTTCATTAAAAAATCAAATTTCATAATATGTTTATAAAAAACATTGATATAAAAACAATTATTGCTGATATATAGATTTTCTTTTATTTTTTCCTGCAAAATCATCCATTAAACTCTTATAGTCAAGTTTTTCGACCATAGCAGTCTCAATTGATAACATAGCCAACTCACTCAACCTAAAATATAAATTTACTAATATATTTAAAAAGTTTGACAAATCTTATAATAACTAAATATGCCCAATAGATAATATTTTAACAGAATAATCTACAGATTTTTTTTATGTATATACTACATACTAATAAAATTTTTTTTAAAAACATACCCCACTAATTTGGATGCCCTAATCCTTGGTTTGGGTGGCTTCCCCTCAAGGCCGGCCCTGGTCATTGTTTGAGAAATTGAGAAATTTCAGTTTTACTTTATTTTGTATCTTTTTCTTCTGAAGAAGGCATATATATGCATGGCTTTATATCATGAAGACGACAGAACAGCTTCATATTGTAGGTATGTAACTGCCCCTTTCGGTCTTACTCAGATTGTTTATTTACTTTGGCCGTAACCCACCCAAAAAACAAATGTGTGTGGTTTCACATTTATTTCCTTCTTTCCCGTTTTATTTCAATTATTTATAAGTGTTATGTTTTTTGGTAGAAAAGTATAATGTTCCTTTTAAAAAATAAGTTTCAAATGAAATCGATTTTTCGGGTATATTGATACCAAGTATCGATCGGTATGCTTTAACTTTACCGATCGCGCGTACGCGGAAATCCACTTTAATTCTCTTTCTAAACTTGATTTGTTCGTTTCAAACATGTAATCATAGTGTAAAGACGATTAAAACTTTGCTATTTTCAATATTCTAAGCTTTTCGAAAAAGATAGAATGCTAAGGTGTTTACTTGTTCCGCTACAATTCATCATTTTACGCTAGTTTTAACGATCAAAGTCTATGCATATAAAGTTATAAACGGTGAGAATAAACATAAAAGTAGTAAAAGTTAAAGTTAAAGTATCGTTATAAATTTATTTAAACACACACATTTTTGAAAACCCCATTTTCTATTTGAATTCTTACACAATTTTCGTCGGTGTAAAAGTTGGTCTAGCCGTGACAAATGAACTTAGTTTGGTAGTTAGATAAAACTTTGTTTCTTTTGTTAAATGACAAGTAAAATCAAGTTTAGAAAATTGTTGATTAAGGAAAACAAATTCACGAGTAAAGTAAACAGGCAGGTGTTAATTAGTCACATTGTATCCAGTCGTAAATTTACTTCCTTACTGGTGATATTGCTCCTCCACATAAATGTAGTAGTCAAACTTTATGTTTTGGTAAATAAAACTCATTAAAAAAATTATTAGTAATTAATGACAGCAAATTCGTTAATAAGATGAAACAGTTGGCGTTTGATATTCAGTCCACGTTTGATCGAATCTAGTTAAATGTATTTCCATTAGTGGTGATGATGGTCCACTTAATCGTCGACTCTACTCCAGCACATAACTTCTTTAAAAAATAAAAAAAATTAAAGTTTTACACAAAACCTCTCCATAAATATAACTCATCTAGGCGTGTGTCCTCCACACTTCATCAAACATTCTCTATCTTCTCATTTCAACCTACAAAAGAAAATAAAAACCAAATCAAAAGATTTAACTATGGAGTCCCATAACGTGAACAACAGCTTGAACATAGACATGGAGAAAGATCAAGAAAAGGCTTTCGATTACTCCAAACGAGCTCAATGGCTACGAGCTGCCGTGCTTGGTGCCAACGACGGTCTTGTCACGACGGCTTCGCTTATGATGGGTGTCGGTGCGATTAAGCCAGACGTCAAAACCATGGTTCTAACCGGTTTCGCGGGTTTAGTTGCCGGAGCTTGTAGCATGGCGATCGGAGAGTTTGTCTCGGTTTACTCTCAGTACGACATAGAGGTGGCTCAGATGAAGAGAGATAACGGAGGAGTGATAGACAAAGAGAAGCTTCCGAGCCCTATAAAAGCGGCTACTGCGTCTGCGTTAGCGTTTTCTATAGGAGCGATTGTGCCTTTATTGGCGGCTGCGTTTGTGAAAACGTATAAAGTGAGGATTGGAGTGATTGTGGCGGCGGTGACGTTGGCTTTGGTTATGTTTGGGTGGTTAGGAGCGGTTTTGGGGAAAGCACCGGTGGTTAAGTCGTCGGCTAGGGTTCTGATTGGAGGATGGTTAGCTATGGCGGTTACGTATGGCTTGACCAAACTGGTTGGATCACATGGTATGTCATAGTTTGTGTGTGTTTTACATACGTGACCCAACACTTCTTCGTGTTTCATGCAACACAATTTAAGCGGTTACGTTTTTTTTTTTTTGCTTTGTCGTATAAGAAACTTTGGAATATATATCTCATATGAGAAGAAACTTTGGAATGTATGGATTCGTGACTTGGTTTTTAGATTTATGTAAACAAATGTGTGATATAAACCTGTCAAATGGCGTGTGATAAATCAATACTATTAAATTAGGAACATGTCCTATTGATAATAGTTGAGTCCAACTTAAAATATAACTGCATTTAAAATTAATATTACATGTTTAAATATTAAAACTACCTTAATCTACATATTACGAAATGGTTATTAAACTAACTTCCCCTTTAATTCATATATTCTCTTGACCATCACTCTTATCAATACTAACTAATTAAAATCCATGGTTACATTCCAGGTTTGTATATTTGATGAACATACCAAAGTATCACTCGGTTGAATCTGTAATCATTTCTAGGTTCTGTAACTAATTAAAAAAATAGTTAATTGTCTCAAAATCACTCTCCAATTAACCTATATAGAATATTCAAAATTTTAAAAGTCACGTCTAACGTATTCTAAAACAAGATTTAGAATTCACGGTTACATAATATATTTGAGCGGGTGGAAGAATATGACCATAAGATTAATATATGTGTGTGTGTTCAGAATTCAGATGCTCACTTGATTCGGTGTAATGTTGAGGCCTGAAAAACTGGACAACAAAACCATAATTGTAATATTTATAACACTTTTGAAAAATACGATATTTTTCAAATGAAATACTTCTACATAAAAAAAAAAGTTTATTGCCAAAGTGTACTATTTTGTACTTGATAAATTTCTCTATATATTACTATTTCAAGTGTTCATTAATATCTTAAAATTATCAAAAAATAACTTTTAAATCTAAAATAAAAAATATAATCTTATAATAGGTTATTAATATTTCATATCAATTAATTAATTTTTATATATTACCATTTTCTCTTTTTTGAATGACATCATAACAATTTCATCAAAATCTACGGAATCACAAATTTATTCAATTTTATGTAATTTACCGAAGGCCATATTAACCCATATATATATACCCATATATATATATATATTTAACAGAATCACTCGAGTATATGGGTCAGATCTAAAGAGTATGAGACTTTGATTTTTGGGTTGATTCCGAATTGGATTTTTTGAGTACGAATATTTTTGACGAATTATGTTAGGTAACTACTAAGAAAATATAATATGTTGCAAACTTTAAGAATAAAGTTTAAAAATAATTTCTGAAATGCATATGGCACAAGTGTACTGTTATCCAATTATTGACATATTTAATATAATTACTAAAAATTATATTAATATGTAAAACAAAATATACCCGCCCTTTTAAGGACAGGTCAGAATCTAGTTTTACGTTGAGACTTAAACACTTGCAGCTCTAGTTATCAACACACGAAAAAATTTCCGTAATACTTTCTTCCATCCCGTTTGGTTTTATTCAAAAAATTTGGTTAAGCGTAAGTTTATGGATCAAAGCAGAAATAATATTAATTTATATACACTAAGATGCAAGCGGAATCATACACGAGTAAAATTTTGAATCTATCCCTATACATTATCTAAGAAGTGATTTGTTTATGTTTCATCATGATATTCATTTTCACAAAATAAAGATAACATGATTTCGAAAAAGATGACATGACATTATACTAATTGTGACATGAACAATTTTATTTATATAAATTCATGTTTTTGGTAAGTTTTCTAAAATATGGTAATAATTTATATAGCATTATTAACATTAATAAAATTAAAATAATATTATATTATAAATATAATAGTATATGCACACCTAAAAATATAAAAAATTCATAAATATTTTAGAAGGAAATTTTGTTATATGTCGTCATCCCATTTATTCTCACAAAAAATGACATAACTTCTAAAAAAATATGACATGGCTTAATGTGATAGACAATTTCATCGATGTAAATTTATATATTTTTTAAGTTTTCTAAAATATGATTATAATGAATATATCATTATTAGCCAAGTCAAAAATATTAATAATGAGATATGTTTACAATTTTAACCAATATCAATTAAATGGAGTAAAAATAATTTAATTTTCTATCAATTTATTCACGTTTAGTCGTGATAAAATATGTAAGTTGAAAGATTGACTGTTGATTTACTAGATTCATTACTAGATGGTTTCTATCAGTTTAATGTATCGTAAAACAAATAAAAATCATATTTACTACATTGAGATATCAAAATAAATACAGCCATTGAATTTAATATAATTGTTATGTTTTTTAGAAAATACAAATTAAACTTTTATTGAATTCAACTAAATATCAATAAATTTATACTGAAATAGTTAAAATTACAAATAATTATTTATAGCTTTAATTTTTAAACCAGTAAAATTAAAGTCTAAAAATTAATTATATTTAATATTTATTAAACAAAATTATCATTTTGAAAATTGTTATAAATGTGCAATGCTCAGGAATCCTCCTAGTTAGACTTACATATAAAAATGTGTAACGAAGTTTATCAAAACTACCTAACTAATCCTCCTAATAACCGTTAAATGGTTGTTAAAACTCGTTAGGAATTAATCATTTATAATATCAACTTGAGTCTAATGAAATGTATCCATATTACGTTCTTGCTTATGAAAATAAGTGGTTTGTGTATTTATTTTTTCAATTTCAAACTCTTAATCAATACTAGAAACACAAATGAATTCCGTTACAAGGAGCAACACCACATGTTCGTAACGTAAGAGTTTGATCGTCTTCGACCACAAAAAAAAGCTTGCATGACAAATCAATGATCTCCGACACTTTTCCTAAAAGAGAACACTACTTTTTGGAATTGCTGTCGTGTTTTGTATTATTCCAATTTGTAAAGCTAATTTTCATGCTCTGTTTTGGCACGAGATTGCGTGTAAACCCACACATCCTCGTTAAAAAGAACATGTGGCATTATTTTCTGAAAAGTAATGGATACATAGAGAACATAATAGGTAAGCAAATCTTTTAAATTTTATATGTTCATAGAGAACATAAGTTATGTTATGTTCTCACTGTCTTATATGATGTTCAAAATACTAGGTAATCAAATCTTTTAAAGTTTACGTTTCATTGTGCACATTAAATGTCATAACATTAATCAAACCATGACAAGAAACCATTCAGCCACAAGTACACAACCAATATCAGTTATTAAGTTATGTTTCATTCTCACTTCTCCAATCAAACAAACTCGCAAGGTCATTTTGATTCAACGATTCCTTGTTAGGTTGTGTACAAGTTCCGGCATCTACTTCTGATGCTTCACCACAAACTTATCCATGAACTCGGAGCTTTTTTATCTTCAGCATAGTGAAATAGTTCACATCTTCGTTCTCCACAAGTCCTTCAGATGCACGTAAAGAAATCACATGGCTCCTCGGTTAGATTCTCTTCTCCATACTCAGACCCAACAACACTGGTCTCGCAACAATGTCTTTAGCCTTCAAACCAATGATGTTGACAAGATAATCCATCGTGTACATAATCTTCTCATCAGAAACCGTCGTGCAGTTTGGAAATTCCATAACTTCTGCAACAAAATCTTCTTTAGACCAACCAAAACGTTGGAACAGATTCAACTACCATTCCATGGTTGACTCACTCGTCCAATAAAAAACCACCATAGCATGAACAAAACCAGCATTCTTCAGGTCAAAACCGTAGCTACAGACCCAGTTCAAGACCTCGTTGAATTTTTTTTATCGGGAGAGAAGAAAGTGTGGAGAGAAGATTGAAGCAGCCACTTGATGCTCTTGTCTGGAACTCCAAAGTCCCTACAAACATATAGTTTGTGAGATAATGTCCGCGCAATCTCCAAAGAGAAACATCTGCATCCGTGTTAAGTAATTTATGATGCTTATCTGTTTTCACCAGTTGATAACGCAGCTCGAGTATTTCGAGACTATATATTTGACGATCGATGCCACTGAGTCTCTCAAGTCTGTAAAAGGAGCTGTGTTGGAGAAAGTTTTAGAGAGCATTATAGAGACAGTGAAGAACTACCGGGAGGGCATCAATGGAAACCAACACGTGGGAGCGAAGATGCAATTTTAAATGACAAACAATCATATGTATCTCCAGATGATCTCCTCGTTAGCCTATCTTGATATTTTACAATCTTCAAAGCTACCAATTCAGCTAAATTGGTTCTCTTATTTATTATTTTACAGGTGCTTTAGGCTCTTACGCAGCAATATTCAAATGAAATGCTTCAATTTGAGTTAGAGAAACCCGTTTGAATAGTGCGTGTTTCGTTGAGACCAGCCCGTTAGATTCAATATCCCCAGTAGCCAAATTTGCCTACTCGTCTTCCAGAGCATCTATGGATTCTCCGATTAGAACTAGACCCAGGGGAAAATAAGACTATCTACATCCTCTCTGCATTGCTACACTGTTATTATGATACCAATAATCCTCTTAGTTCCAACATTTGCAAATTACATGATCTTTCTTCTTGACATCAATCTTGTTTGCGTCGTGAACCGTGAATCAGTTCAGTGGTTCTGGTTAATGAAAATGTCTGCTGGAGTACATAATCAAAATAGGCAACACCACTTCTATTATGATGAGGCAAGTTAACAAGGGTTTTAAATAAAATATCTCAGCTACATTCAGTTAAAATGTTTGAAAAAACAAAACACACAAATACAAATCAGAAGCTAAGGAATCATTAAAAGAGGCAGCTCCATATTTGTGATCTCAGCCAATACACAAGAACACTGTATCTGAAGTCAAGTAGTCCTCAAAGGCGGCGACACCAAGATCACTCCATCTCCTCTCACAAATAGAAACGGAACCTTCCTTTTCGATGTCTGACAACAACAACAAAAAACAAAGCAGGTGCCATCAACAGGAAGGCTAACAAATCTAGTCTTATTAGAAGCTAACACATCAAATTTTAAATTTCACAGTATATATCACTGCCTAGCTAATCAAACACACTATGTAACCAGCACTATGACTTGTGATGAATCTCAGCTTAAACTTATAACTAAGACTAAGGCAATGCATACTGTGAAAAGATTTAATCTTATGAACCAAAACATATTACTAACAGCTACACTAAGATTATCAAATCCAAAAGCAGAATAACAGATTGATAATAACTCTTTGGGAAATGACATACACGAACGATCTCTTCGTATGTCTCGTCGTCGATTTCTACAGTCGTGATAACCTCTTCAACATCACCCAGAATCATATTCAAATGCTGATCAAAAGCCTGCCGAAATAAATAACTTTTAGTGGTGAGCAAGCTTTGGAATCTTGAAAATTTTAACAAGATTCGCTAAAGTCAACAAAAAACTAACGTGTAGCTTGCCGCGGAGTTCACGGTCGGATCGGAGCTTGACGTAGATTCTCTCTTCGATACTTAATCGAATCAGATCGAGTGGCTCCCTAACGGTGGCGTCTTCCTCGACGGACATCCTGATCTCAAACGTTCTCGGAGGGTTTTGAAATTGCGAAGAAGAGAAGAATAGTCACCCCCGATGTCTCTGTGAGCTCACACAATCACCACCGTTGATTCTTATTTACTTAAAGATGTTTCGGGCTCCCGTAAGAAATTTTATTTTGGGCTTTCAACTATTGAGCCTGGCCCAATATGTTTTTTTCTTTTTTAAGAGCACCATTACCCACCCCTAAAGCCAGGTTTTTTTTTTTATCTGACTTAAAAAAAATTAAAAAGAGAATCAATTGCGAATCACTACGTGTCAGTGGAGTCCGCAAACAGTACAAAAAATGAAGAAAAAGAATGTCTTATTTTGCATACAGAAAAGACAGTGATTTATATTTTGGTAGGGTCCATGCACTACTTTTTAGGTAGAAACCCCATTACATACAGTGATAAAGATGTTCTAACCATCCAAAGCTTTAGAGGATTGAACACTGCAAGTCTGTTTTATGTTTGAAGATTAAATAATATATTTTATACAAAAATATTTGAGATTACAGTTAACATAACATTTATATACACTAGGTCCGTGTCCGTGCTACGCACGGATTGTTGTGTCTATGTTAAATGTTTACTTTAATTTTGTATTTAGTTTTCTTAACATAATCTGTAAATATTTTTGTACTAACTTAATTTGTATATTTCTAACAACTTTATTTTTTTATTTGACGTATATTTGAAATATGAAATTCTATCTTTTTTAGCGCATATTCTACACTAAAAAGAGTAATGTAGTTTGGTTTTGTGTATTATGTATATATTCTTATTTGGTATTATGTAGTTGACAACATGGTCTTTCAATGCTGTTTTTATAGATAATCAATTAAAATTAGTCTGAAAACGTGAAACTAAATTTAAAATTTATCTCAATTTTGTAAAAAAAAAAAAGTTCAAATATATCAAAATTATTCAATGATTAGGGTTATATCATAAAGCTATCTTAACATGAACGCATGTGTTAGCAAAGTTGTTCAGTGCTTCTATTAGACAATGGCCTTAGTATTCAAAAAATATGATTGTTACCTATGATTATTTTATATGAAACATTAACCGGTAGTTGTTGCTATAGATAAGAGAAACGTGCTAGAGAATTGCCAACTGTGGCGAGGTTATAAAGGCAATGAGATAGCTTGTTTGCTCTTTGCAGGCCCGTCTCATGGAGATTGAGGGTCCAGTGCTAGTCCAAATTTTTTTACAAATGTTATTTAATAAAGTAAAATCATTAAAATTATTAGGTCATGTTTTGTAATGGTTTAAAAAATTTAGGGCCCTAAATTCTAAAGAAAATTAGTAAAAGTTGGGCCCTGTGCATTTACTCCATGGGCACACTCTCAAATTCGGGTCTGACTCTTTGTAGAGAAGGCAAAGTTACCTAGCTTTACATCCCTGTGAACAATGCCTTTTTCAATGGAGAACGGAAACAATTTAATTGGTTAGTTAAGTGACTGAAGTATGAATGCTGAAAAAGTAGTTTTAAATTTCGTAACCTCTACACACAGATTGAGTATTCATATTGTTTGTAATATGTATTTTTTAAACATTTATTTGTAATATTATGTTGCATTAGTATTAGTTATATTATTACATTTCTTCACTCTTTTGCTGTTTAGAAAAAAAGTAATGAAAACATTTGTGATTTAATAAATATTAATATAGGTAACAATGTAACATGTAGATTAAATATATGTGAAAAGGGGACGGGTGTAGATAATTAGAATTGCTTGTGTTTTCTGAATCAATTCGGGTGAACATGACTGTATAACCCAAAGAGTGAATCTAATGAGTTTGTTTTTTTTTTTGACATCATCTAATGAGTTTGTTAAGTTGATAATTCACATGAGTTAGACATGATGATAATATTAAGAGCACGTCATCACCTTCTTCTTTTAGGATTAGAGGTTAATCAGTTATAAATTTTTGATATCACCTGATGAGCATTGAGAGACACCAAGCTATATGCACCTCACCCATGTAATATCCAAAAAATAATTATGAACAAATCAAGCAACGAAGTTCTATTCAAGTTAGGAAAGTATTGGCAGGCTTTTCCGATATGGAATTATTTTGAAGAGTCTCTATTAATTACGGAGACATACAGCAGCTCACGGACATGGTGATCAGAGAAAGGAGTCCTCAGTACTGCATTCTTTTTCTTCCTCATTCTTTGTATTCCCGCGAACCTTTTCACCAAAGTAGCCTAGGAATTGCCGTGATCCCTTTTATACTTGTAAGAAGTAATGGATGCAGCGTTCTGCCATTGCAGGGTTCGTTAGGATTGTACTGGCTTTGTTAGATCATTTTTTTTTAACATTCTGTGAAAGTCAATGTCATTCTCGAAGCTCTGTAATCATTCATAATGGAAAATATGTTTGCTGTCAATTCCATATTTGCTCAAATGGTAGGTAATCCCTTAAAAAATGTTTTCGCAGAAGCAGTCAAATGAAGTTGTACTAAAGAAACATAGAGACCCTCATATATTGGGATCAGTGGCTTGCTTTTCTTTCTAACCTATGCAATTAACTCATGAACCCCAGACTCTGACTAAATATCAACAGTAATTGTTGCTTCATCCCTAAACCACACGGCCCACACCATAGGATCTTTAAAAATTGCTATGGCTACCACTCTCTACTATTTTCTGCCTGATAACTGAAGTCCTCTTTCACCCACCATTGTATCATAGGCCTGCAACAGGGAATACGTTTTTCAATTTAGTTTAAATCCGGAAATTAGGGCTGCATAGTTGATCAAGTGCAGTTAAAAATACCTGTTGCAGTCCACTAATGAAGCCATGAGCGTTAGGTAGCTCAGTTACATAGATGATACTGGTTTCACTGGCTTCTCCTCCTTTTCCGTTAGCAATGTTTGCTCTGTTTATTTACACTGTACAAAACTTATTTTTGGCTTACCAGCCTGCTTTGCTGCCTTACCCTTTTCAACTGATGGCTTTAATATCAACTCTGCGAAGAGTGTCTGTCCTGATTGGGATCGTTAAACCTCTGCCACAGTTACTGATGATTTACAGCTTCCACTCTCTCAAAACAGAGCTATTGTTTGAAACATAGAGAAGAAAACAAAAAAGAATAATTTGAGCCAATATCATACAAACTGGCTACATAAGAAATGAAGAGGACGAAGACAGAATCTGTGAAACTGATACCAGTAACTATACCATGTTGTATCCATGTTTTCGTAGGACTTTCAGCTTTCTTCTTATATACATTCGCTGCCTACAATTTATTTACATATTTTCATCAAACAAAGAAAACAGAGAGAACTTTGTAATGAAACTAACTCTATAAATGGAGATAAATCAGGTATTTTATTTTGTAACCTTTGCATTTGCACTGAAGCCGACCATGAACTTCATGTAAATATAACTATTTAGCCTCATCGAACCAACAACCCATGTCGGATCTAAATGTAGACGCTGTAAACTATCAGAAATGTTTTTGGGGTCTACATTTAGAGGCTGGCTTATATCAAAACACAGAACTAATATAAATTCAAATACTTTCAAAATCAAAAGACCCAATGTGTAACCAAAGTGGCATGATCATGTTAGAACCTGTCAAAGAAGTGATCCAGACTGTGGTACTGAGGATCCTTGCTGTGATTCCCAGAGCGCACCACCTGTCCTTTAAAAAAGTTTCATGACTCATAACTTTGGTTATCTGCAAGCTACAAACAGAGAACAATATATAGTGTATACATAATAACATGATTTAGTCTCTTATTTATGATTAAATATCTAATTGAACAAATAATGGATTGTAAATATTTTTTCAAGCAGTGGTTAAGCTTTGTCTTGATTATCAAGATTATTGAAATTGACTTAAACATCATGAAAGTAGGCGGTTTGGAGTATCTAAAACAGCCAAACCATAAAATAAGTTTGAAACCATTATAAGTTTGACACTTTAGCATTACTCTTGATATATCAGCGCCACATGTTTTAGAGCCAGAGTTATAACTACTTTATGTTAAAAAGACTTACATGGCACATTTTTCGTAAATACCATCCGGGGCGTTTGGGGCAAATGGATCACTTTTCCAGAAATATTCATCAAGCAACATCAAATTTCCTGATAAGAAAATATGTCATTTTTAGCATAAATAAAGCATCCATGTCCAAAGGTTGTATAATATAACACAAAAGTTGTTACATAGATCTATATCGAAAACTTTAGTCCAGATCTTTGTATTTTCACAGCAACTTTCTCTCCATTGTGAGACACATATGTGTACGTGCTCAAGGTGGCTAAGTATCACATACCTGGCCGACTTTATTCTGAAACCAATTTATAAGCAGAGTAAGAGACCAATAGAGAATCTAAGCATTTTTAGATTCAAAACCATGAGAAACGAAATAACAACAGTTTTAAACGAAGATATAAGCAAAGAGCCACATTTAAACGAAGAAGCCTGCTAAAAGGATGGATTACCTGAAACCGAAGCTGTGACTCATCTGGTCTTGGTGAGATGTCGTTGAAATAGACGGCGACGGGAGATATGCCGGTGGTAAGCTGAGACTTCGTTGTGGATTTCATTGCAATTTAGTTTCTGCAGAGTAGGGTTTTTGATTCTGGATGGATTTAGGTTAGAGGTAGAGCTTTATATAGGAGAAGTATCAAAGGTAGGTGGAACAAAACGTTGGAGAATAGCTTTAACATCCTCATTGATTGAGAAGGTAATGGAAAAAAAAACCCAGACATTGGAGAAGATGAAGTGGAAGAGTCGGGGGAGAGACTCTTGACGCTTGAAGACGACGACGAAACAGATTTTTGGGCATGTGCTCAAATGGGTCGACCGATAATATAATAAAGCCCATACGAAACTCCACTCTATTTTAGCCAAGGTGATGTGTCAAAATAGAGTCTTATGATTGGTTAATTTTCTTAGGTGACGTGGATAGGCTGAGCTTTGAGCTTATTCTCCTTTTAGTATAGGTTAGATGAGTATCATTAATGTTCAAAACGACTTTTCCTAATGCGAAATCATGTACCTAGTGAAATAAGAGTTGGGTTCCACACAAAATTTATATACAAAAATAATACAAAATTTCCAAGTTGTTTCATTTTTTTTTTTTGTCGACAAGTTGTTTCATTTATATATATGAGAAGAGTAAATAATTATGGTTTACTCTGTTCTTTATGCAACATTTGAATTGTTTTATTAAAAATATGCTCTCACTTTTAAAATCCTCGTATCACACTTGAGAACTTCTGGCAGCGTCAGAAATATCACACGCTTCGTCCGGTCCACGTCAGATTCCTAAAAAAATGAGAAAACCATTGGTCTTTTTCTTATTCAAAAGGTTATTAATCTTTTGCTATTATTATTTCTTTGTCACGAGAATGGTTCACTTCATAGTTCAGGGTAGGCCTAGAACAGATCGGATATCCGAAAAATTTTAAGTATGCGAATCCGGATCTTTATCTAGTGAATCCATAATTTTATTATTTTTATCCAGATCCAGAATTCGCGGATATTCGGGTGTCGGATATCCTTTTAAAAATAATAATATCCAGTGGATATCCGGATCCAGATTTGGATCCTTAAAATAAATAAAAAATAATATTAATATATATAAAAATTAACAATAATTTAAAAATAAAAATATATAATTTTTTTATTATTTCTATGTATAGTATTACAAAATTTACATAAATTTATATATACTATTATAAAAATAAAAATATATTAAATAAAATTAGTTTTTATATATAGATATTACTATTTTTGAAATAGTTATTAATAAAATTTACGGATCCGGATATCCGGACTAAAAAATCAAGATATCCGGATCCAGATTTGGTTTTGACGTATCCAACATTTTACTGTCCGGATCCGGATTCGGCCTCTCCGGATATCCGGATTTTTGGATCGGATCCGGATCGGATTTCAGATCGAATCTGCATCTCGGATAAAAGTCTCAGGCCTAGTTCAAGGTTCAGACATCCTTTTTCTGGTTCACTTCTCACAATGATCTTCCATTTTTAATACTCGGTAAAAGAATCTAACCAATGAGATAATAAACGAACAATATTGTTCATTTTAGTATCTATACTATTAAAGTAGGATCTTATTGTCCTTTTTACCTTAACATGTCATTTTCTTTACTAACATTGCATATTTCATTAAAGCGCAATCAAATAATATTAATAACACATCTATATTGGGTCATTTTTTCGGATCCAGCCCACATCAGATCTCTCTGGGCCATTTGCACCGATTAAGAAATCAGATCCAATTCTCACTTTTTTTTTTCCTTTGGGCCATTGAGTCTAAATTCAAATAATTTTTTTTTCAACTATTCTTAATTTTTTTTCTTTTCTTAATATAATTTAAGCATTCATAAAAAAAATTGAATTTTTTCATTGAAAAGTATAAATGTTTATTAAAAGTATATAATTTTTTTCTATTAAAATATTAACCACATAATAAAATTAATTTATCAGAGTTATGCTAACTTAATTCACTAAAGAAATAAAGTTTAATTTTTAAACATAAATACCATTTAAAATGAAATACGATAAATAAAGATAAGAAGTTTAAATCTTTTATAAAATAAAACACAAATATATGAAAATATGACATTTACTAAATATTTGTCAATTAAAAAAAAATAAGTCTGCGCTTTGAAAGCACGGATCAAAATCTAGTTAGATATTAAAAACAACAACATACACCAAATACATCAAAGATTTGCCGAAGAGCACTAACTACTATTCATAAAAGTGTCATTTTAATATAGATTTTCTCCAATTAAAATTTATTTATAATCTTAATAATTATATTTGTATGATTAATAATTTCTGAGATAAATAAATTATTTGCAAGATTAAAAGATTTTATAATTAATATAAATCAAAATAAATATAAATTTTATTAGATTTCTAAGCTAACATTTTTGTATAACATGAAAAGGTTAAAATCTTACTATTTGTAAAACATAGAAAAGTATATTATAATTTTGTAAAATCTCCAAAACGGTTTCCATTAGTATATTTGCAATTTGATCGATTTACTTGATTAGTGTATTCACTGATTAGCTTAAAAAGGAATTGTGAATGTCCAACTGATATCATAGAATAATATTCCTGTCCAACAATCGACTATGATCAGTTGTATCAAAGACAATTTGTGTGTGTTTAAACTTTTCTATATCGAAATAGAATTCACTCAATCAAATAATTGAGAAGCTGATGAGCTGATAGTGGAATTCAACTATACATCAAATACCAAGTCCAATCACAAGGCATCATCACTTTGTCATTTCAATAAAAGTATAGTTATAATAATAATAATAATAAGGGAGCTAAAATAATAATTTTTCTAGAAGTTTGGACTTGAAAAGAAAAGTTATACGCAAAAGAAGAGCTTTCTGGCATCCAGAGAGAGAAGAAGCTGACCGGAGAAGAAGACGAAGCAAGTTCCAACTTTTGTTCGTAAGTTAAACTTCCTTTCTCTTTACTCATCTCTCATCCTGATTCGCCGCTCTCTGCTTGATTCCTCCCCCAAAGTCTCGACCTTTAGTCTCCAACTAGATCCACTCCTTGACAAAGGTCTAACCTTTTTGCGTGATCTGTTTCATCTCTTCGATTTAGGGGAAAACAGAGAATGGATGGGAACTTTCCTCAAGGAGGCGTGGTCCGCGGCGGACCTTCTTCCTTCGGAGGATTCGATCTGCAAACCTCCATGAACCAGCATCGACACAGTCTTCACGAAGGTCTTCCCTTTACTATGGCCACAGCTCAAACCTGCGATCATCACCACAACGTGCCCATGACTGAGCAACATAAAGGGGATAGCGATGATGATGAGCCGAGCTTCAACGAGGAAGGCGGTGAAAAGTCAACTAAAGGGTCTCCATGGCAGAGAGTGAAGTGGACTGATAAGATGGTGAAGCTGTTGATAACCGCTGTGTCTTATATAGGCGATGATTCGAGTATGGACGGTGGGAGCAGGAGAAAGTTTGCGGCTTTGCAGAAAAAGGGAAAGTGGAAGTCTGTTTCCAAGGTCATGTCCGAGAGAGGGTACCATGTTTCGCCTCAGCAGTGTGAGGATAAGTTTAATGATTTGAATAAACGGTATAAGAAGCTTAACGATATGCTTGGGAGGGGGACTTCTTGTCAGGTAGTTGAGAATCCTGCGCTTTTGGATTCGATTGGTTACTTGAATGATAAGGAGAAGGATGATGTTAGGAAGATCATGAGTTCTAAGCATTTGTTCTATGAGGAGATGTGTTCTTACCACAATGGGAATAGGTTGCATTTGCCTCATGACTTGGCTTTGCAGCGTTCGCTTAAGCTGGCGCTTAGGAACAGAGATGATCATGAGAGTCATCATCAGGTTGAGGATGTTGAGGATGATGATGGGGAAGGTGAGGAGCATGATGAGTATGATGATTTTACACATGGGGGTTGTAGGGGTGTTCACCTTGGAGGTGGTGGTGCTTTGAAGAAGGCTAGACAGAGTCATAGTCATGAAGATGTTGACCATCCGGGTCAGCAAGTGAGTTCTCTGGAGTGTAATAAGCTCTCTTTGGCTCAAATGCCGTTTCCTCAAGGTGGGGAAGAGAGTGAGAGATCAGCTTTGATGCAGAAGCAGTGGATTGAGTCTAGGACTCTTCAGTTGGAAGAGCAGAAGCTTCAGATCCAAGTTGAATTGCTGGAATTGGAGAAACAGAGATTCAGGTGGGAGAGGTTTAGTAAGAAAAGAGATCAGGAACTGGAGAGAATGAGGATGGAGAATGAGAGGATGAAGCTTGAGAATGATAGGATGGGACTGGAGTTGAAACAAAGGGAACTGGGTGTTGAGTTGTAGCAGGATTGTCTTCACTTCCCTTGATTGGTATATAAATGAAGAGTCATTTATGAATTATGATGTTGTAAGCTTTGATTTGAAATGATCTCGAGACTTTGATGTGAGAGATCATTGTGGTTGTTTCTGTGTTGAAGGTTTGAGGGAATGAGTGGTCAATACTAGTAGTTCTCCAAGGTTTTGCCTTAACCTCTCAACCTGTTTTTTCATCATTCTGCTGTATTATTTTTGATATCTTAGTCCAAAATTCCGAATGTAACAAATGTCTGTCTCATTTTAATTTTGAAACAAACTCAAAACTTTTGTTCTGCAACTTCGGTATAAAACGTCTTTGGCTCGCTGCTTCATACAACTGCAAAATAAGAACCTTGAAATGTAAATTTGTAGGAGAGTTTGTGATGCAAGAATAGTTGTGGAAATTGCTGGAACTCTTGCCTACCTTCACTCCAATAACCCACCGTGATGTCAAGACTGCTAATATTCTCCTGGATGAACACTTAACTCCAAAAGTAGCAGACTTTGGTGCTTCAAAGCTGATACCAATGGATAAAGAGCAGCTCACGCAGTGGAGCTGATACTATATGCGTGTTATGTAAGGCTGCTGCAGAAACCCGTAATCACTTGTTCTTTGAGTGCGCGTTTTCATCGCAGTTATGGAGTCATCTCAGCAGTGGAATTCTAATGAATTCTTACTCCAATGTCTGGTCTTCTCTTGTGCCGATGATTTCAAGTAGTAGGGGTGATAAGAAGACGTTATTTTGTATTAGATATGCATTTCAAGCTGCAGTCTATGCAATTTGGAGAGAAAGAAATAGGATCAGACATGGGGAAAAACCAATGCCGCTTTCTATTATCAAGAAGCTCACGGATAAGGGTGTTAGAAACAGGCTCAGCCTGATGAGAAGGAATGGAGGAAGGGGTATGGTGGGAGCTCTTCAATTTTGGTTCCAAACAAGAGTATAGGGATTATATGAGTAGTTAAGGTTGCTGGAAGTCTTTATTATTCTGGTCCACACTTAGTTGTAACAAGGCTTTTTGATTGAATAAAAATTTAACATTCTTTCAAAAAAAAAAAAAAAGAGCAGCTCACAACAATACTCGAAACATCTGGTGAGTTACTTTTCTTGTGCCACCAAAGAGAATAGGTTGCACGAGGTTATTGATGGGAAAATGATGAATGAGAATTATTATAGAGAGATCCAGGAAGCGGCAAGAGTTACTGTTAAGTGTACAAGAGCGACAAGAGAGGAAAGGCCAAAGATGAAGGAAGTAGATGCACAGCTTGAGGGTTTAAGAGTCACAAAAACCAAACATCAGCGGTCGGATCTAGCACTGGCTATGACAGCATCAATAATATAACAAGAATACACGTTTAATCTTGCCGCTGATTAGACTTGTAGGCACATTCTACTGGATATTTTCTCTTCCTTGATTGGTATTGTACACTTCTCTATCAGATTTAGTAATCGAAAAGTTTAGTGTTGGTGTTCAAATTTCCAAACTCATGAATCCTGTATCTATAAATAGACCAAGAGCAAGGGCATAGCTAAGGTTAAGATCGTCATTACCTATCTGAACCTCTTAATTCCAATGCCTTGACACACAAGAAAAGAGTCTCTTTGGTTTTGCCATTTTGGAGAAATACACCCTCCGTTGATAATATTATCAAGAGCCTTATGCCTACACCGTGAGTTATAATGTCATTTGGGCTGGTAATATCAAGGAAAAAAGAAAGGACATGACAGATAATCGACGGTTGACCATGTTGTGACCAGTGCCGTGCGAAGGTCTACGGGGGCTTGAGGCAAATCTAAAAATGAGGTCTTTTAATAAATTTTTTTTGATAAAAATATAATGTATAGTTAAAAAAAAATTAGCAGTACCATGATTTAAATTAGTAAAGATTAAGAAAAATTAATCACTTAATAGAACTCGTGAGTCTATGATTTATAAGTAGCTCTATAATAAACAAATAACTTTACCATAGTATAAATTAGTGTGAGATGTTAACTTAATAAAGACAAAAAACTAATAGCACTAGAAAAGATAAATTAATGACGAGGTCTATACTGAAAGAAATATATACCTTAATACAAGAAGAGATGGTGATGATTAAATAAAAAGAGACAAAATACATATAGATCAGATCATGTGGGATAATCCGTAAGAAATAAGATGTACAACTTTAAAAAATATATATAGATCATGTATAAAGTAGTTGAAATTTATTTTTCTTTTCTGTTTAGGGATTTTGATATCACAAAAGAGATCTTTCTTTCTAATTTTTGAAAATTGACAATAAAACAAAATATTTTTTTCTGATAAAAGAAAAGAAGAGTAACTGTGAGGATTCAAACTTCAGTTGATAAGATAATGTGTTTACTAAGACCATTATGCTACACAAGAATTTTGAAATTTTGGAGCTCTAAAATATCTATATATTTTGGGGGCCTGAGGCAAAAGCTTTTTTGATAACACATGAAGCACGCCTCTGGTTGTGACCGACCTGATCTCCTCACAGCCAATCATTCCACTAGTCAGATCAAATGTCTTTTGCCGGGAGCCAGATGCTCAGCTAGAGCTAGATGTCTATCACCATATTCAATCCTTCACTTAGATCTAACCCTCACGGGTTTGTTTTTGGATCTGTTACTTCACAAAACACTTCATATTATGTGAAACTGAAACATATATAAATATTAGACTCGATTTAGTATCTGATGTAGGATTTGTATTGCTTATTTATACTAGCCACCAAAAAGATGGACTTCAACTAGTTCACCAAAGTAGTCCACTGCTCTCTTTTAATATTCTATTCAATTAACCATATAATTAAACATAAATATTAGGTTTGGGTTAAAATCCGTAACATAAAAAAATCCGATCTATTCCCAGTTCAAAATGTAAAAAAATACTCAAATAAATTTTGTAGGGTGTTACAAAGTGTTATTGATCGAACCCGAACGAGTAACAAAAAAAAACCAAAAATTGAAAAAACCCAAAAATTATCTAAAAACCGATCGGAATGTCCAAATTGATAGACAATATAAATATATGAACCATAATTATGTATTTAAAATATTTAATTTAATATTTATTTTGATATAATATCTAAAAATAAATATTTAAAACTAAGTACCTTAAATACCTAATTCTAGATAAATAAATATATTTATATATTTCTTGTGTTTTGCTTTAAAATTTTAGCTTTTACTCCAGGTATACTTTATGTGTGTTTAGGATGTGATACAAATTAACAATAAAACTGATGAGTTATAAATAAACCCGACTTGTACTTACAAATTTACTAGAATGAGACTTAGGGTGTGATACAAATTTACTAAAACCGAAACCAATATGTTATATCCGAACTCGATCTGTACTTACAATTAAACTAGAATAGAACCTCGGGTGTGATACAAATTAAAATCAAAATCCGAAATCCCAATGGATACCCTGCTAAGCCTAATATAAATATCATGAATTTCTTTACCATTTCTTCACGTTTTGAAGATTCCTTGGACCTACCAACCCTTGTTATCTTTGTATACAACCAAAAAAATTATGGAGTCACTACCAAACGTGGCCGTCGGGTTAAGGTACTTAAACGTCTTCCTTGCGTTACACCGAAATGGTCATGACTGTGAAAACGAGTAAAGACAGAAACATCTCAAGACATGAGGTTAATCTCCTATAAAAAATCAAATACCTCAAGGAGATGAGAAAACACTCAAAAGTAAGAAATAAAGAAAGAAAGAGAGAAGATGAACAAGGTGCATGGTCTGTTCTTGGTGGTCATTTTCTCTCTTGCCTATGCACAGCTTGTTAAGTGTCAATCTAAGCCAAGTTGCCAAACTAAATGTGGCAACGTCTCAATCGAGTACCCTTTTGGCATTTCTCCAGATTGTTACTATGCGGGACATAGTACTTTCCTACTCACCTGTAATGAAACAACAAACAAGCTATTCACTGGCAACCTGCAAGTGATCAACATTTCTCACACCGGCGAGCTACGCATCCTCGAGTCTATAGCCTACTCTTGCTACAACAGCACAGATCTGACTGATAGAATTATCTACAACACTACTCTGGTTGACTTCACTCTTTCCAACAAGAACAGTTTCACTGCCGTGGGTTGTAACACTTACGCGGTAATGACCACGACTATTGGAGATCGAAGCTACTCAACTGGATGCTTGTCGTTATGCGATTCCACCACAAAGGAAGACGGGCTGTGTTCCGGTGAAGGCTGCTGCCACACCTCCGTTTCTAAGGGGAGCCAACGTTTCGTAATCAGATCAAGCCGCTTTGACAGCAGTGCGTATGTTAATAACTCTAATAATTGCTCCTACGCCTTTCTTGTCGAAGAAGGTATGTTTAGCTTCTTTCCTTCTCAAGATCTTAAGAATCTTCGAAATGTTACGGAGTTCCCTGTAGTACTGGATTGGTCTATCGGAAACCAGACATGCGAGCAAGCCGGAAACACAAGCATATGCGGTCAGAACAGCGTATGTACCAACTCTACTACTCGAGCCGGGTATAACTGCAAATGTAAAGATGGTTACGATGGGAATCCATACCTAGCCGAAGGCTGTCAAGGTACTATGTTTTTACTTTTTTTTATTTGATAAATACCTTAATAAATAAATTTGTATCATAAAATAATACATAATGAAAAAAAATGATCAAATTAGCATATGTATATCTATAGGATTTATTGGTTAAAAATTAGAGTTTAGATTTTAGAGATGAGATTTAGGGGTTTTGGTTCAGGTCTACAATTTAAAGTTTATTTACTACTTTACTGTATAAAGTTTAAAATAATAATAAAATTTTAAATACATATTTAAAATTTAAAATTATATTAAATATGTTATTCACCAAGAGCAATTTAGTTTTCTAACTCTTTAAATGATATTTCAGACATTTTCTTCCTTATGGACCAGTTTTGTGGTAGAAATTTTATTTTTGCTTTTTAGGAGATTGTTCTTTCTTTTTTATTTTTATTGTTACTTTTGTTCCTCACACATTTTTTGTGCTCTTTTTTTTTTCCCTTGGAACAGACATAGATGAGTGTACTACTAATAGCACTATCCATAGACATAACTGTTCGGGTTCCAGCACCTGTGAAAATATGATGGGGTACTTCCTTTGTAGGTGCCCATCTGGTTTTGACTTGAATGCCACCACCAATGGCTGTATGCGTAAACACAAGCCTGAATACTACGGATGGAGTCAAATTTTTCTTGGTAAGTTCCCTTCACTTGTTTTGGATTCTTTCATTTGGGAAAAAATCTCTCTCTAATCATCTCTGGGTTATGTGATCAGGAACAACCGTCAGCTTCTTGGCCATCCTACTTGTCGTTAGCTGTGTACAACAGAAAAGAAAGCACAGGAAAAACACCGAGCTCCGAAAACACTTCTTTGAGCAAAACGGTGGTGGCATGTTGCGGCAGAGACTCTCAGGAGCAGGGACATCAAATGTTGATGTCAAAATCTTTACTGAGGAAGGCATGAAAAAAGCAACTAATGGTTATGAAGAAAGCAGAATCTTGGGTCAGGGAGGCCAAGGAACAGTCTACAAAGGGATATTACCGGATAGCTCAGTAGTTGCTATAAAGAAAGCTCGGCTTGGAGACTGCAGCCAAGTAGAACAGTTCATCAACGAAGTGCTTGTGCTTTCACAGATCAACCATAGGAACGTTGTCAAGCTCTTGGGCTGCTGTCTAGAGACTGAAGTTCCCTTGCTGGTCTATGAGTTCATCAACAGTGGAACCCTTTACGACCACTTGCATGGTTCCATGTCTAATCCTTCTCTAACATGGGAGCACCGTCTGAGGATAGCCCTGGAAATTGCTGGAACTCTTGCCTACCTTCACTCCTCTGCTTCAATTCCAATCATCCACAGAGATGTCAAGACTGCTAATATACTCCTGGATGAAAACTTAACTGCAAAGGTAGCTGACTTTGGTGCTTCAAGGCTGATACCTATGGATAAAGAGCAGCTCACAACTATGGTGCAAGGCACTCTAGGTTACCTAGACCCAGAATACTACAACACAGGGTTGCTAAATGAAAAGAGTGATGTTTATAGCTTTGGAGTAGTCCTCATGGAACTGCTCTCAGGCCAGAAGGCATTGTGCTTTGAAAGGCCACAGCACTCAAAACATCTGGTGAGCTACTTTGCTTCTGCCACAAAAGAGAATAGGTTGCACGAGGTTATTGATGGGCAAATTATGAATGAGAATAATTATAGAGAGATCCAGGAAGCGGCTAGAGTTGCTGTAAAGTGTACAAGAGTGACGGGAGAGGAAAGGCCAAAGATGAAGGAAGTAGCTGCACAGCTTGAGGGTTTGAGAGTCACAAAAACCAAACATCAGCGGTCGGATGATTATCCTGAGCCAATGGAGATGGAGCATTTGCTCGGTCTTGAAATCTTGTCGGCACAAGGTGAAACCAGCAGCACTGGCTATGACAGCATCAAGAATATAACAAGAACACACGTTGAATCTGGCCGCTGATTAGAGTGTAGGTCACATTCCATTGGATCCTGATCATGTTTCTTTTCTCTTCCTTTATATCCTAGACATTTAAACCATATAGTAAAAGAAATGACATTCAAAAAACCCTCTGTGCTTGAGAGATTCTTGATTCTTCAGATCATTAATCATTGTATTTATAACCCTCGCAAAGGCATCTCCAACCTCACTCTATTTTCCCTTCTAAAATAGAGTTTAGAGTAAAAATGCTTCAATTGTACTATATTTTCTATTCTATAATAGTGTAAACCTATTTATTACTCTGTATATAGAGTAATTTTTTATTTTTTGTCCATCACTCTATTTTCACGCTAAAATAGAGTATCATTGGAGCAACATCCAACTCTATTATAGAGTTACTCTATTTTAAAGAAAAAATAGAGTGAACCATTGGAGATGGTCTAAGTGTCACAATCACTTTTTGGCTCCGAATATTATGATCCGCCTGCCCTACACCGCAGTTAACAATAACTAAAATTTTTACATACACTATATATCTATATGTTTTTATTACTGTATATCACTTGTCCTGTACCGCTCAATCCGATGTTACCATTCGGAGCATATATATAAAGTTATAAACCAAGAGCATAGCTGACTTTTCCTCATAAGTAAGGTCAAAATCATCATTTTTTTCTGAACCTATAATTCCGTTGTCTTGATAGATGATATGAAAGAAAAAAACCACTAAAAGCTTTTGGAGATATACACTCACCGTTGGTCAACTTTTTTGTATGGAGTTGTATGTTTTTTTGTTATAAGAACAGAGCATGATATGATCAGGAGCCTTAGGCCATCATCAGTGGTACAAACTGTTGCAAGGTTTCTCAGCATATGTTATAGCATTTAAAAATAAAAAACCAATAAGAAAACTAACATATCATTCAAGAGTTTCTCAAAAATAACATGTTTAGGTACAAGCTCTTTAAAAAAAAAAAAATTCATATTCTTATATATATTTTATTTACAAGAAACTTTTGTAGATATCCTCTCTGGACCACTGCAGCTGCCAGTCCTACATCTTCACTTATAATGATACTTTGCTTGGTAATATCAAGGAAAGAAGAGAAGACTGATGATAACTGAGGGTTGACGAAGAAGACTTGTACTAGTTGACCAATGTCTAATGGTTTTTCTCTTCAATAATCATATAATTAATCAAATATGACCTGAATTTATTTACCGTTTCTTCAGAGTTTGAAGATTCCTTGGACCTACCAACCGTTGTAATCTTTGTATACAACCAAAAAGAAAAAAATGGAGGCACTGTCAAACGTAGCCGTTGGGTTGGGTTACTTGAACGTCTTCCTTGCGTTACCACTGAAATGGTCCTGTCTGTATAGCTGGATTAGAAAGCGGCTGCGAGTAAAGAGAGAAACATCTCCTATAAGAAATCAAACACCTCAAGGAGATGACAAAAACACTCAAAAGTAAGAAAAAAAAAAGAAAGAAAGAGAGAAGATGAATAAGGTGCATGGTCTGTTCTTGGTGGCCATTTTCTCTATTGTTTATACACAGCTGGTTAATGGCCATTCTTTGCGAGGTTGCCAAAATAAATGTGGCAACCTCTCAATCGAGTACCCTTTTGGCACTTCTCCAGGTTGTTACTACGTGGAAGATCCTAGTTTCCTACTCACCTGTAATGAAACAACAAACGAGCTATTCTATGGCGTCAACATGCAAGTGATCAACATTTCTCACAGCGGCGAGCTACGCTTCCTCAAGTCTCCATCCTTCTCTTGCTACAACAGCACAGATCTGACTGATAGAATTACCTACAACACTACTCTGGGTAACTTCACTCTTTCCAACAAGAACAAGTTCACTGCCGTGGGTTGTAACACTTACGCCTTCATGACCACAACTTATGAAGATCGGAACTACTCGACTGGATGCTTGTCCATATGCGATTCCATCCCAAAGGAAAACGGGGTGTGTTCTGGTGAAGGCTGCTGTCATACCTCCCTCCCTAAGGGGAGCAAACGTTTCATAATCAGATCAAGCCGCTTTGACAGAGATGCGTCTGTTTATGACTTTAATCCTTGCTCCTACGCCTTTCTTGTCGAAGAAGGTATGTTCAGCTTCTCTCCTTCCCAAGATCTTCAGAATCTACGGAATGTCACGAAGTTCCCTGTAGTACTGGATTGGTCTATTGGAGGACAGACATGCCAGCAAGTTGCAAACAAAAGCATATGCGGCACGAACAGCCTGTGTTTGGATTCTACTACCGGAACAGGTTATAATTGCAAATGTAAAGCCGGTTACGATGGGAATCCATACCTTCCAGAAGGCTGCCAAGGTAACTATGTTTTGACTTCTTTCCTCTTTTAAGTGTTAATTGTTTTCCTCACACATTTCTTGTTGCATCTTTTTCCTTGGGACAGACATAGATGAGTGTACTACTAGTAGTACTATCCATAAACATAACTGTTCAGATTCCAGCACCTGTGTAAACACGATGGGCCACTTCCTTTGTAGTTGCCCATCTGGTTTTGACTTGAATGCCACCACCAATGGCTGCATGCGTAAACACAAGCCTGAAAACCATCCATGGATTATTATTGTTCTTGGTACGCCTCCCTCACTTGTTCTTGATTTTATCTTTTTGTAAATTAATTAAAACGACTCTCTAATCATTTATGGGTGATGTGATCAGGAACAACCGTCGGCTTATTCGCCATCCTGCTTGTTACTATCTGTGTACAACAGAAAATGAGGCACATGAAAAACATTGAGCTCCGGAAACAATTCTTTGAGCAAAACGGGGGCGGCATGTTAAGGCAGAGACTCTCAGGAGCAGGGCCATCAAATGTTGATGTCAAAATCTTTACTGAGGAAGGCATGAAAAAAGCAACTAATGGTTATGACGAAACTAGAATCTTGGGTCAGGGAGGCCAGGGAACAGTCTACAAAGGGATATTACCGGATAACTCCGTAGTTGCTATAAAGAAATCTCGGCTTGGAGACAGCAGCCAAGTAGAGCAGTTCATCAACGAAGTGCTTGTGCTTTCACAGATCAACCATAGGAACGTGGTCAAGCTCTTGGGATGCTGTCTAGAGACTGAAGTACCCTTGCTGGTCTACGAGTTCATCAACAGTGGCACCCTTTATGATCGCTTGCACGGTTCCATGTCTGATTCTTCTCTTACTTGGGAACACCGCCTGAGGATAGCAGTGGAAATTGCTGGAACTCTAGCATATCTTCACTCCTCTGCTTCTATTCCAATCATCCACCGTGATGTCAAGACTGCTAATATTCTCCTGGATGAAAACGTAACTGCAAAGGTAGCTGACTTTGGTGCTTCAAGACTGATACCTATGGATAAAGAGCAGCTCACAACTATGGTGCAAGGCACTCTAGGTTACTTGGACCCAGAATACTACAACACAGGGTTGCTAAACGAGAAGAGCGATGTCTATAGCTTTGGGGTAGTCCTGATGGAACTGCTCTCAGGCCAAAAGGCATTGTGCTTCGAAAAACCTCAACAGTCAAAACATCTTGTGAATTATTTTGCTTCAGCCATGAAAGAAAATAGGTTGCACGAGGTTATTGAAGGCCAAGTGATGAAAGAGAATAACCAGAGGGAGATACATGAAGCTTCAAGAATTGCTGTTGAGTGTACAAGACTGATGGGAGAGGAGAGGCCAAGGATGAAAGAAGTAGCTGCACAGCTTGAGGCCTTGAGAGTGTACAAGACTGATGAGAGAGGCCAAGGATGAAAGAGCCAGTAGCTGCAATGAGGCCTTGAGAGTCGGAAATGTTATCAGCACAAGGGGATACTAGTACCACTGGCTATGACAGCATGAAGAATGTGACAAGATTACACATTGAAGCTGGGCGCTGATATATATTTGTCCGTCCAGCTCTCACAAAATCACTTGTATCTCTTTTGTTTGTGAAAAAAATAAAGTCATTTATTTTTATGCTTCCTCTTATGTCCTCCAAAACATTTTTCTAAAAATAGAGTATCAAACATCAAGTTCAAGAACATGTATGCTTCGAGAGATTCTTGTAGATAATAAATAACCTTTTTTTTTGTATGGTCTGCAGCGTCTGCCAAAGTCATCAGATTAACAGTCTATTGTCAAGTTCTGTTACCGATTAGACTGCAATTTTCATATTTGAAAGATAATATGGTCACGTTAGAAAATTCCTAGTAACTATATCAACCAGCTTAACCTTTGAATAGTAGGAAAATAAAGTCACTGTTAACAAAACCAAATTGGTTTCCTCATAGTGAGGAAACTAACAAGATATCAAAGAAAAGATGAAAGGATTGGTACCTGAAGTTGTCACTATTAGACCTAATAAAAGGGACACGTAGGGATCTTTATATGGGGGAGATGACTCAGATGAAGCACATTATAATGTTCTCCTTTACGTGTTACATTTACATTGGCATGGTCTTGTTGAAATTTATGCTTGCAATTTCTGGGAAAATGAGTGAAGATATCATTTCATGTACATGGGTTTCTTATAAGAACAGGCCTCAAGTAGATGAGAGAAATTAAACTCAAAAGAGAAACACAGATAGAGAGAGAGAGAATAGAGGTAGAAGATGAAGGTGCATGGTGTGTTCTTGGTGGCTGTTTTCTTCTACCTTACGTATACACAGCTGGTCAAGGGGCAACTTCAACCTCACGAAGGTTGCCAAACTAGATGTGGTGAGGTTGAAATCAAGTATCCTTTTGGCATTTCTTCAGGTTGTTACTATCCTGGAGATGATAGTTTTAATATCACCTGTAAGGAAGATAGGTCATACGTGTTAGGCCACATTGAAGTGACAAAGTTTACTCACAGCAGCCATCTACAAGTTCTGCTTAACCGATCCTCTTATTGCGACGACGAGCAAGGAAAGAAAAACATATCCGTTGACAGCAATTATGATCTGGGTAATTTTTCCATTTCCACCAAAAACAAGCTTACTTTAGTAGGATGCAATGCTTTGGCACTGGTGGCCACTTCTGGAGATAAACCTTACGCAACTGTATGCATATCAGCATGCGAATCTCTACCAGCGGCAGATGAAAAATGTGACGGTGAAGGTTGCTGCACAACAGATATCTTTGACGAATGGGATAACTATTTTGTCGAAATTGGATCAACTCGCTTGCGGTTGCCGAACCAGGCTTCAGTGCATCATTTTCATCCTTGCGTCTACGCCTTTCTTGTCGAAGGTGGTAAGTTTAACTTCTCTCCTTCCCATGATCTTATGAATCTGCGGAATAAGACGACGTTCCCTGTGTTACTGGATTGGTCTGTTGGAAACCAGAGCTGCCAGAAAGTTGGAAACACAAACATATGCGGCGAGAACAGCGTATGTGCCAACTCTACTAATAGAAGAACCGGGTATATATGCAAATGTAAAGATGGTTACGAAGGGAACCCATACCTTTCGAATGAACACGGTTGCCAAGGTACTAATTAAGTAGTACTCTTTTCTTTTCGATTCAAACTATAAGATGTTTTTAGATTGTATTTGATGATTCAAATTAAAGAGTATTAAATTCATATTATTAAAAGCAACTTATTGAGTCAGAACATAAGGAGTACTAATATCTTTGAAACATAAGGAGTATTCATTTCCTTTTTCTTTCTTTTGATTGTTAATTGTTTTCCTCATACATTTCTTGTTGCGTTGTTGGCATCTTTTTCTTTGGGGGCAGACTTCAACGAGTGTGCTACTGGTAGACATAACTGTTCAGATCACAGCACATGTAAAGACAAGGTTGGAGGTTTCGAATGTGAGTGCCATTTTGGTTACCACTTCGATACCACCACTATGAGTTGCAAGTTAGATACCACCACTATGAATGGCAAGCGCAAGGGTATAGACTTTAGATGGCCTATGATTCTTATTGGTAAGCTTCCCTCACTTTGTTTCTTAAGTATTTACGCTTGCAGCTCATAATTAATCATCCTGCTTAGATGGGCTATGATCAACTCACTCCTGTGATGTTTGTGATCAGGAAACGCCATTGGCTTGTTGTTCATCCTGCTTGGCGTTACCTGTATGCAACAGAAAACAAAGCACCGGAAATACAAACTCCGACAAAAATTCTTCGAGCAAAACGGCGGCGGCTTATTGGTACAGAGACTCTCGGGAGCAGGGGCATCAAATGTTGATTTCAAAATCTTTACTGAAGAAGGCATGAAGGAAGCAACTAATAGTTATGAAGAAAGTAGAATCTTGGGCCAGGGAGGCCAAGGAACAGTTTACAAAGGGATATTGCCAGACAACTCAGTAGTTGCTATAAAGAAAGCTAGGCTTGGTGGAGACCGTAGCCAAGTAGAGCAGTTCATCTACGAGATGCTGGTGCTTTTACAAATCAACCATAGGAACGTTGTCAAGCTCTTGGGCTGCTGTCTAGAGACTGAAGTTCCCTTGCTCGTCTATGAGTTCGTATCTAATGGCACCCTTTACGACCACTTGCATGGTTCCATGTTTGATTATTCTCTTACATGGGAACACCGTCTGAGGATAGCAATAGAAGTCGCTGGAACTCTTGCATATCTTCACTCCTCTGCTTCTATCCCAATCATCCACCGTGATATCAAGACTGCTAATATTCTCCTGGATGAAAACTTAACTGCAAAGGTAGCTGACTTTGGTGCTTCAAAGCTGGTACCGATGGATAAAGATCAGCTCACGACTATGGTACAAGGCACTCTGGGTTACCTAGACCCGGAATACTTCACCACAGGGTTGCTGAACGAAAAGAGCGACGTTTACAGCTTTGGGGTAGTCCTCATGGAACTGCTCTCAGGTCAAAAGGCATTGTGCTTTGAAAGGCCAGAATACTCAAGACACCTGGTGACTTACTTTTCTTGTGCCACAAAAGAGAATAGGTTGCATGAGATTATTGACAGCCAAGCAATGAACGAGTATAATCAGAGGGGGATCCATGAAGCTTCACTAATTGCTGTTGAGTGCACAAGACTGATGGGAGAAGAAAGACCAAGGATGAAAGAAGTAGCTGCAAAGCTTGAGGGCTTGAGAGTCACGGAAACCAAACATCAGTGGTCGGATCGGTATAATGAGCCAGAGGTGAATGAGCACTTGATCTGCGTTGAAACCATATCAGGGCAAGGGGATACAAGTAGCACTGGTTATGATAGCATCAATAATGTAGCAAGGTTGCACATTGAAGGTGGCCGTTGATATTTTATTAGTCTTTTTTTTTTAATGAACATTGTCATTTATTTTATTATTTCTCTGCTCTATTGTCTATTTACATTGATGAACATTTATGCTTTTGACTGATTCTTGTATGTCCTCAAATCTGAGATATCACTATGGTTACAAAAAGAAATTAAAGAAACCACACAAAAAGACACATAATGTGATGATCAACACCGACCTCCTTCTTAGTTTCTTCATCTTTATCATCTTGTGGAGTTCATCAAAGATTCTGCTTGGATAGTAAGAGCGTACGCTTGGTCAAGAGACGGAGGAGGACTCATGGCCATGATTTGCCTTCTCAAAAAGCTTAGATCTTTGTTCAAACCCATCAGAAACGCGTAAAGCTGCTCCTTCTCTCTCACCTCTTTGTCTCGTTCCGACATCTCGCACGCAGTATCATATTCCGACAGCTCCATCCAAACACTATTCAGTTTCCCGAAGTATCTCGCAACCGAGTCGCCATCTTGCCTCATCAGATCAATTCTCTGACGAAGCTGTCGGATCCTCAACTCGACGCTTGGAACGAACATCATACGGAGATCATCCCAAGCTTTATGCGCCGTGTCTGCGTAACGCACGTAGTCTTGTAAGTTTTCGCTCAAGGAACTCATCATCCATAACTTGACCCTCGCGTTGCACACTTTCCATGGTTGATATAACGGCGAGGAAGGCTCAGGTAACACGACGGTACCGTCAACGAACCCTGTTTTGTTCTTGCTTCGAAGGAAACCGAGAAAATGTTTCTTCCAGGTGAAGAAGTTGTCTTCGTCTTGGTTGAGTATAACCATAGGGAGATTTTCGTCGGGTTGATAATCTGGATCCACATAGTAGGGAGATTCTGGATCGAGTTCGGCCATTGTCACTGTTCTCTGAGCTCTGTATAGTGTTTGTTTATCTTTTCTAGAGATTTGCTTTTTATCTCGCTACTGTTGGTAAAAGATAATGATTTATATATTCCAAAGTAACTACTTGGGTTTAACTGGGCCTTGGACTTCTCTTTCTAAACACAAAAGATTGTATTTTCATTCACATGAAAGTAGAAACCATCTCAAGTGACCATATGATTTCTTGTGTGTATTTCTTGGTGATATTAACACACTAAGTTTGAGTTTCATTCTTGGATTACGTTTTCATTACCAGTGGCATCTTATCTCCACTTGCACGGATACATGTTTGATCTTTCTATTACATGGGAAGACCACCTGAGGATAGCAGTGGCAATTGCTGGAACTCTTCTCTGCTTCTATTCCAATTATCCACCGTAATATCAAGACTGCTAATATTACCCTAGAGCTATAAACTGACTTTGGTGTTTCAAGGCTGATACCGAAGTATAAAGAGCAGTTCGAAAAGAGTGATGTTTATAGCTTTGGGGTAGTCCTCATTAAACTGCTTTGTGGCCAAAAGTTCATGTGCTTTGAAAGGCCACAGCAGTAAAAACATCTGGTGAGTTAATTTTCTTGTGCCACAAAAGAGAATAGGTTGCATGAGGTTGTTGACGGCCAAGTAATGAATGAATATAATCAGAGGGAGATCCAGGAAGCTGCATGAATTGATGTCGAGTATACAAGACTCATGGGAATGGAAAGGCCAAATATGAAAGAAGTAGCTGCAGAGATAAAGGATTTGAGAGGCACACAAACCATACATCAGTGGTAAGAACAGAATCCATCACTGCAAGGTGGTATTATTCAAGAAAAAACATAACAAGAAACACAGAGCATAAAACATAACACATGAAAACACAGATTTATAAAAAAAACATAACAAAAACAAAGAGTTGTTCGAGAGAAAACATTCTTCAGCATCTTGACGAGCTCATCCTCAATTCTGCTTTGTAAACCAAAGAGTAGGCTTCCTTCAACGAAGGAGGAGGATCCATGATCATGATTTGAGTTCTCACAAAGCTAAGCTCTTGATTCAAACCCATCAGAAACGCGTAACGCTCCTCCTTCTCTCTCGCCTCCTCGGCACGTTTCTTGATCTCGCACCGGCAACCGCCACACGCACACTCCGGCAAGCGATCATACTCCCAAAGCTCCATCCAAGCGATCCTCATCTTCCCGAAATATCTCGGCAACGAGTCACCATCTTGTCTCAGCGTCGGGATCCTCTGACGAAGCTGGTAGATCTTGAAGTCCACGCCCGGTACGAATATCATACGAAGATCATCCCAAGCTTTATGAGCCGTGTCGGCGTAACGCACGTAGTCTTGTAGGTTTTCGCTCACGCAGTTCATCATCCAACACTTGACCCTCGCGTCGCACACTCTCCATGCTTCGTATAGCGGAGAGGAAGGTTCTGGTGGTGTCGCGAAGGTGCCGTTAACGAAGTCGGTTTTGCTTTTGCTTAGAAGGGGTTGGAGAAAATGTCTTTTCCAGATGAAGTAGTTGTCTTCTGCTTGGCTGAGTATAACCATAGGGAGATTTTCGTTAGGTTGATAATCAGGATCGATGTAGTATGGAGATCTGGGATCGAGTTCGGGAGATAGGCTCGTCATACTTTCCGCCATTCTCTCTGCTTTTTGAGCTTTGAGTACCGAACCAACTACCTGACATACAACCACTACGGAACAGCAAAGACGCAGGGTATAAATAGAGAAGAGCAGAGAGAGAAAAGACTAGAGAGATAAAGTAGAGAGAAATCCGAGTTCGTCTTTACAACTATGAATTCTTCTTTTGTATTTTTCGCTTCGGCATTTTGTAAACACTTCATTAAACGAAACTTCTGACCCCATTAATCATTCTTATTTCTTGTTTAGTCTATAAATCCCTTGTTACTGGATTTAGGATTCAACACCGCTGATATTTAGTAGTCAGGGCTCTGTCAAATCACAGTGTGGCTGGCCGAAGATTTCATACTGACATTGAGATACCATTTTGGTTACAAAACAACACAAGATAAAAAGAAATTAAACTCTCAGATTTATAGAAAAGCATTAGACAATAAAAGAGAGAGAGAGTTGTGATGATTGTTCAAGCGAACACATTCTTCAGCTTCTTCTCTTTATTAACCAGCGCGTAGGCTTCATCTTTATATTTATTTTATTTAAGAAACACTTGTAGATATCCTCCTCTGGACCACTGCAGCTGTAAGCTGCCCTTAGTCCTAAATCTTCACTTATAATGACACTTTGCTTGGTAATATGATATCAAGGAAAGAAGAGAAGACTGATAACTGGGGGTTGACGAAGAAGACTGACTTGTACTAGCTGACCAATGTCTAATGGTTTTTCTATTCAATAATCATGTAATTAATCAAATATAGCCTGGATTTATCTACCATTTCTTCACATTTTGACGATTCGTTGCACCTACCAACCGTTGTAATCTTAGTATACAACCAAAAAAAAATGTAGTCACTTGCTAACGTAGCCGTTGGGTTGGGGTACTCGAACATCTTCCTTGCGTTACAACTGAAATTGTCCTGTCTGTATAGCTGGATTAGAAATGCTGCGAGTAAAGACAGATACATCTCCTATAAGAAATCAAACACCTCAAGGAGATGAGAAAACACTCAAAAGTAAGAAAAAAAGAAAGAAAGAAAGACAGAGAGAAGATGATTAAGGTGCATGGTCTGTTCTTGGTAGCCATTTTCTCTATTGTTTATTCACAGCTGGTTAATGGTCAATCTCGGCGAGGTTGTCAAACAAGATGTGGCAACGTCTCAATCGAGTACCCTTTTGGCATTTCTACTGATTGTTACTATGCCGGACAAGATAGCTTCAACCTCACCTGTAATGAAACAACAAACGAGCTATTCGCTGCCAACCTGCAAGTGATCAACATTTCTCACAGCGGTGAGATGCGCATCCTCAATCCTAGATCCTACACTTGCTACAACACAACAAATGTGACTGAGGGAACTTCCTACAACACAACTCTAAGGAGCTTCAGCCTTTCCAACAAGAACAGGTTCACTGCCGTGGGTTGTAACACTTACGCCTTCATGACCACAACTTATGACAACAAGAACTACTCGATTAGATGCCTGTCCATATGCGATTCCATCCCAAAGGAAAACGGGCTGTGTACTGGTGAAGGCTGCTGCCATACCTCCGTCCCTAAGGGGAGCAATCATTTCATAATCAGCTCAAGTCGCGTTGACAGGGAAGAAGGTATGTTTAGCTTCAATCCTTGCTCCTACGCCTTTCTTGTCGAAGAAGATATGTTTAGCTTCTCTCCTTACCGAGATCTTCAGAATCTTCGGAATGTTACGGAGTTCCCTGTAGTACTGGATTGGTCTATTGGAAACCAGACATGCAAGCAAGTCGGAAGCACAAGCATATGCGGTCAGAACAGCGTATGTTTGGACTCTACTACAAGAACCGGGTATAACTGCAAATGTAAAGCTGGTTACGATGGGAATCCATACCTTCAAGAAGGTTGCCGAGGTAACTATGTTTTAACTTCTTTTTTCTTTCTTTCATTCTTCTTTTGAGCGTTTATTGTTTTCCTCACACATTTTGTGTTGCATCTTTTTCCTTGGGACAGACATAAATGAGTGTACTAATAGTAGTCCTATCCATAGACATAACTGTTCAGGTTCCAGCACCTGTGTAAATACTATGGGCCACTTCCTTTGTAGTTGCCCATCTGGTTTTGATTTGAATGCCACAGCCAATGGCTGTATGCGTCAACACAAGCCTGAAAACCATAGATCGATTATAATTGTTCTTGGTAAGCCTCCCTCACTTGTTCTTAATTTTATCTTGTGTGAATTAAAACGAGTCTCTAATCATTTATGGGTGATATGATCAGGAACAACCGTCGGATTCATGGCCATCCTGCTTGTTGTTGTCTGTATACAACAGAGAATGAGACACATGAAAAACATTGAGCTACGGAAACAATTCTTTGAGCAAAACGGTGGTGGCGTGTTGAGGCAGCGACTCTCAGGAGAAGGGCCATCAAATGTTGATGTCAAAATCTTTACTGAAGAAGGAATGAAGGAAGCAACTAATGGCTATGACGAAAGTAGGATCCTGGGGCAGGGAGGCCAGGGAACAGTCTACAAAGGGATATTACCGGACAACTCCGTAGTTGCTATAAAGAAAGCTAGGCTTGGAGATTGTAGCCAAGTCGAACAGTTCATCAACGAAGTGCTAGTTCTTTCACAGATCAACCATAGGAACGTGGTCAAGCTCTTGGGCTGCTGTCTAGAGACTGAAGTTCCCTTGCTGGTCTATGAGTTTGTAACTAATGGCACCCTTTTTGATCACTTGGACGGTTCCTTGTTTAATTCTTCTCTTACATGGGAACACCGCCTGAGGATAGCAATAGAAGTCGCTGGAACTCTTGCCTACCTTCACTCTTCTGCTTCTATTCCAATCATCCACCGTGACATCAAGACTGCTAATATTCTCCTGGATGAGAACTTAACTGCCAAAGTAGCAGACTTTGGTGCTTCAAAGCTGATACCGATGAACAAAGAGCAGCTCACGACTATGGTACAAGGCACTCTGGGTTACCTAGACCCAGAATACTTCACCACAGGGTTGCTGAATGAAAAGAGTGACGTTTACAGCTTTGGGGTAGTCCTGATGGAACTTCTCTCAGGTCAAAAGGCATTGTGCTTTGAAAGGCCAGAGTACTCAAGACACTTGGTGAGTTACTTTTCTTGTGCCACAAAAGAGAAAAGATTGAATGAGATTATAGACAGCCAAGTAATGAACGAGTATAATCGGAGGGAGATTCAGGAAGCTGCACTAATTTCTGTTGAGTGCACAAGACTGATGGGAGAAGAAAGACCGAAGATGAAAGAAGTAGCTGCAAAGCTTGAGGGCTTGAAAGTCTCGGAAACCAAACATCAGTGGTCGGATCGGTATACTGAGCCAAGGGTGAATGAGCAACTGAGCTATGTTGAAACCATATCAGCGCAAGGGGATATGAGTAGCTCTGGTTATGCATCAAGAATGTAGCAAGGTTGCACATTGAAGGTGGCCGCTGACATTTTATTAGTCAAAGCTCAGTCAAAATCACATCTAAGTCTTTTTTTTTTAATGAACATTGTCATTTCTTTTTTATTGTTTCTCTGCTCTGTTGTCCATTTACATTCATGAACATTTATGCTTTTGACTGACTCTTGTATGTCCTCAATAGTCATGTTCATGGTTCCCTCTGAATATTATTTCAATACAAATCAGAAATACCACTATGGATACAAAAGAAACCAAAAGAAAGAAACACCAGAATTTAAAAGAAAGCACAAAAAGACAGATAATTTGATGATGATCACGGACCTGCTTCTTAGTTTCTTCAGCATCTGGTCTTCATCTCTCTCAGCTTTGTATACTGTTTGTTTATATTTTCTAAGGGTTGTTTTTCTATTCAGCTACTGTTCGTAATGATAATATGATTTTCTATATTCAAAAGTAACTACTTGGGTTATACTTGGCCTTGGACTTCTCTTTCTAAGCCTAATACCTGATAGTAGAAAGATAGAAACCATCTCACCCATATGATATCTTGTGTGTATTGCTTGGTGACATTAACACACAGAGTTAGGTGAATATGAGTTTCATTCTTGAATTTCATTTTCATTACCAGTGGCATCTTATCGATCATATGCATGGTTCCATGTTTGATCTTTCTCTTACATGGGAACACCATCTGAGTAAATTGCTGGAACTCTTGCCTATCCTCACTCCTCTGCTTCTATTCCAAGTTTTTCTGGTGAATTTTCATAGAGATAAGCAAATGAATGAAAGATGTGATTTGAATATGAGCGCAAACAAAAAGAATGAAATGAGAGAGTGTTCAGGAGGAGGTCCAGTTAACCAAAAAGAGAATAGGGTTGGTTAAAAAAAGGACAAGGTTTCATTAGCATGATATGATTCGTGTCGTGCCATCCCTTTGTCAAGTTCTCTGTCCAACCCCATCAGATACGAGTAGCACTAGCTACAATAGGATCAAGACCGTAGCAACGTTAAACATTTAAAGCTAGCCGATGATACTTAATAGTCACGGCTCTGTCAAAACTCACATTGAAGCCGGCCGCTGTTTTTATATTGACATTGAGATACCATTATGGTTACAAAACAACACAAGATAGAAAGAAACACTCAGATTTTAAAGAAAAGCATTAAACAATAAAACAGAGAGAGAGAGAGTTGTGATGATTGTTCTTCAACCAAACATATTCTTCAGATTCTCCTCGTTATTAACCAGCGCGTAGGCTTCGTCCAGCGAAGGAAGAGGATCCATCATCATGATCTGAGTCCTCACATATCCTAAATCTTCATCCAAACCCATCACAAACGCGTAACACTCCTCCTTCTCCCTCCCCTCCTCCGCTCTTTTCTTCACCTCGCAACGGCAGCCACCACAGGAACACTCCGGCAAGCGATCGTACTCCCTCAGCTCCATCCAGGCGCTCCTCATCCTCCCGAAATACCTCGCCACCTCGTCGCCATCTTGCCTCATCGCCAAGATCCTCCGACGAAGCTGGTTGATCTTAAAATCCACGCTCGGGACGAATATCTTCCGGAGATCCTCCCAAGCTTTACGCGCCGTGTCCGCGAAAGCCGCGTGGGCTAGTAAGTCTTCGCTCACCGAACTCATCATCCAAGACATAACCCTCGCGTTGCACACTTCCCAGGGTTGATACAACGGGGAGGAAGGTTCGGGGATCTCTACGGTACCGTCGACGAACCCGGTTTTGTTCTTTCTTCGAAGGAATTGGAGGAAAAGATTCTTCCAGGTGAAGTAGTTGTCGTCGGCTTGGCTTAGTATAACCTTAGGGAAATTCTCGTTGGGTTCGAAATCTGGATCGACGTAGTAAGGAGATCTGGGATCGAATTCGGGAGATAGGATCGTGGTACTTTCCGCCATTGACACTGCTCTCTGAGCTTTGTACACTGTTTTGTTTATACCGTCTAGGGATAGCTTTTTATCCCGCTACTAATTTGAAAAGACGATGACAACTAGCCGTTATATGATTTTTATCCGCTACTGTTTGAAAAGGTACTGATAATCAATGTTGAAATGAAAAACAATTAATTTGTAGGAAAGCACTAACAAATTTTGTTTATATGATGTATAAATTTTCCTTTGATCAAATATATAAACCATACAAAAATTTAAATTTATTTTATACTAGGTGATTTTCCCGTGCTCATGCACGGGTATAAATATTTTTGAAGTAAATATACTATAATAATTGATTGCTATTTACTTTTAATTTTTAATTAATTTATATTTTGTATGCATCATTTTAATTTATAATATTATATTACTTTAATAATACATATGATTTTATATATGTTATGTTTAATCGGTTTTGTTGTTTTTACAGTCAATTTAGTTATCATTTCCGTAATTTGGATTGCATCTCTGAATTCAACTATAATATTTTTTATTTTAAATATATTAAAATTTTGATTAATTTCTTATTTGCATTTAGGTGGTTTTTGTCTTAAATATATAGATATATTTTATGAAGATTATGTATAACTTTAAATATTTTGTGCTTAGACTAAAAAAAATAAAATAAACTAAAGTGTCTGATTTCAGTTTACATAAATTAATATAACGATAATATTTTGAAGTCTCATGCATATATCTACATATAAATTTTAGAAAATAACTAAATTGTAACAGTTGTTTAATATTTTATTTTCATTTTAATATGTTTTGAGTTGTTCTATGATTTATATTTATAAAATAAATTACTATTCTTATAAAATTATATATTCTTATTGTAGTTAAATCTATGATTTTAGATATAAGTTAGATTAGTCGAATCACTCATGTTGTGAGTATATTGAGTTACTGTTATTCTTTCAAATTCAAATGATATATTTTTATTTTTTATTATAATCAAGTCAAATCAAATCAATTTTATTTATCGTTTAAACGTGCATGTATTTTCATAATATTTATCAAATTATATATTGATGTTTTTAAAAATATATTATAAAATGAAGTGATGCTCAATAGGAAGTTACATACATAAGTAGGTGATACATTTTTGGAAGCTCATGAACACATATTAATATTTACAATAATTAAAATATTCTATAAATTCTAAATAACTTTATGCCTTTGATTTATTGAATGAAAACTAAAATTTATTTAAAATAATATTAAAAATGAGAATTCAGATTTACTTTGGTATTTTGATTATGGTTATATTAAGTTCCACAAACATAAAATTTAAAAGAAAAAGTAATATTAAGAAAACAAATAACTTTAATAATGATAAAATATAATATATCTATTTTGCAACTATTTGATTTTTTTTGTTTTCATTATCTCTTAAAAATAAGCAGTACACAAAATTGTGATTTGATTTGAAAATAATATTATATAAGTAAAATATAATTTATCGATATTGTTTTTGATGTAATTGAAAGCTATTATAATCAACAAAATATATGAAAAATAAATAAATCACTTCAATAATACTAATTATAAACTATTTTTAGTCAATTAAACATATATTAATGGTTGATGTCACCAGAACGATACCACGTTAGATTTAAACCAAATGACATTAATTTGTCTATAATTTAACATATACCAAAATAATTTATGTTTCATCAGGAATTAATACCCAAAATTTTGGGAAACACCCCACCCACATCTTTGAAAAAGGATAAAACTATTCAAGCAAGATTATGTTATCTGTTTCAAAATAATTACACTTTCAACCAATTTTTTAAACTCAAACATTTCACTCTATTTCTAATTTTCACGTTTCCTTAGACTGTTTTCTGATTTATACATTTAATTTTCCTAGACCAAACCAAAAGCTGTTCTTGCCTTCTTGGCTTGAAGCAATATCAAGAGGAAAAGCAGATGGTAACAATATCTGACTCAGCTTCCCTAAGCGTGTAAGTAGGACGCTGCGAGAGTGAAAAATAACAGAAACAAAACTCACATCACCAATCAGGTTTTGTAGACAAGGGGTGAAGTTGTGACTCCTCAGCCATATATACTTCTTGTTGAGAAGAAATTTACTGATCGAGAACGACACACATATTCCATTAGGACATACAGAAGAGAGGAGTCATGTGCACTGGCATTGAGACAGTTCATGTTATAAGAAAATCATGGTGGCCCTCCTGAATAGGTATCAAGATATCTTCTATTATGACAATTTTTTTTGTGAGAGAATACCCAAAATTTTGGAAAACCATCACATCTTTGAAAAAAAAAATGAAACTATTCAAGTAGATTATTTTATTTGCTAGATGTGGTTTGATTGAGCCTTGGTTCTCCTCAGCCCAAAATATTAATTAAGGACTGACCAAACCAAAAGCTGCTTCTGGTTTCAAGCAATACAAGAAGAAAACAGCTTTTAGGGAGAAGAGTTAAGCATTTGGGTGTGTACAAATGATACTTTATTATGATGGTACGCGGTAACAGTATCTGACTCACTCAGCTTCCCTAAGCGTGTAAGTAGGAGACTGCGAGTGAAAATAACAGAAACAAAACTCACATCACCAATCAGGTTTTGTAGAGAAGCGGTGAAGTTGTGACTTGCCAGCCATATATACTTCTAGTGGAGAGGCAATTTACTGACTAAAAACGACACGCACATATTCCATTAGGACATACAGAAGAGAGGAGTCATGTGCACTGGCATTGAGACAGTTCATATTATAAGAAATTCATGGTGGCCCTCTGTGTTTTCAGTGAATGAAAACTAAAAACAACAAACACATGGTTACTTGTATATCAGGCTAGTGAAAGACATCAACATGTTGATCTAGTTATGCTAGTGACAGTAACTTTAATACAAATAGTAAGTAATTTGGGAGAAAAGGACGCACTTGCTGATGCAATCCAAAACACGATTTTGGTTTGGTGAATTTTCATAGAATAAAAGATGTGAGTTGAATATGAGCGGACAAAGAGAATGAAATGGGGAGAATGTTCAAGAGGTGGTCCAGTCAACCAAAAGAGAATAAGCTTCGTTAAAAGAAGGACGAGGTTTCATAAGCATGATTCGTGCCATCCCTTTGCCAAGTTTTCTATCCAAACCCATCAGAAACCCGAAAAGCTTCTCCTTCTCTCTCGCCTCTGAGGCCCTTTTCGCCACGTCGCACACACAACCGCCGCAGGCACACTCCGGCAACGGATGATACTCCAACAGCTCCTGCCAAGCAAGATCCAGTTCCTGGAAATAGACGGCCAGCGAGCGACCACCTTGCATGGGCATCGCGGTCGTCTCGCGAAGCTGATGGATCTTCCAATCGACGTTAAGAGCATAGACAAGAGAATGCGTGATGTCCACGTCATTGTTCGAACCAATCAGAAACCCGAAAGCCTTCTCCTTGTCTCTCGTCTCTTTAGCCCGTTTCGAGATCTCGCACGTGCAACCTTCGCATAAACACTCCGGCACGGGATCATACTCAGACAGCTCCTGCGAAGCAAGATCCAGCTTCGCGAAAAAACTGGCGACTGAACCACCGCCTTGAGTCATCGTTGCGATCTTACGTCGAAGATCGTAGATCTTAAACTCGGAGCTAGGGGCAAATATACGACGGATATCATCCCAGGCTTTATGCGCCGTCTCGGCGAAAAACACATAGTACTGCAGCGCTGGGCTCACCGAGTTTAGCAGCCAACACGTGACCATCTCGTTACACTGTTTCCATGCGTCGTAAAACGGTGAGGAAGGGTCGGGTCTAACGAGGGTGCCGTCGACGAAACCTGTTTTCTTCCTGATTCCAAGGGATTCAACAATATCTCTTTTCCTTGCGAAGTAGTTGTCTTCGGCTTCGCGGAGTATAACCGTAGAGAGCTTGTTTTCCGGTCGAAAATCTGGATCAAGATAATAGGGAGATTCAGGATCGTGCGTGGGAGATAGGCTCATCCTAGTTTCCAGACTTATCACTGAGCTTTGGTGACCTTTTTTGTTTTGTTTCTCTATGGTTTGCTTTTTATACATGAAGTCTCTCTTTACTCATTCCCAGTCCCAGCTGGTAAGTATCTAGAGTATTTGACTCGTACTTATCTATATAGGTTTATTTTTGGGTATAATGATTTACTAGGTGACCGGTCCGCACCCTGTGCGGGCATAAGAACATGATCGGTTCGCACCCTGTGTTCTCTCTCGGCCCGTACCTCACGAGAGGGAACACAGTAACGTCAGTATGAAGAAGCAGATATTGTGTGTTGTATAATTGCAACGTCACAAAATATTTTGTGTGTTTACGAAGATACTTTCATTCAAAAAATGAAATAAATAATGTATAGTTTTAGAAGTAACAGATTTTATATTATCATTAATTAGAATTGTATTGTATATGTTTCGTAATTCTTTATTTTAGGTGAATAATATTATTTTTTCATAAATAATAAACAAACATTTATGTAGACATATTAAAAGAAAATATAATAAAAATCAAAATATTATCCATAAATAATATAAATTATGAAGTACATTTCTCGATAAAGAAAGCAAATTCAATTAGAAACGTGCAAAAAATTTAATAAATTTTGTAAGCAATTTGACGGGTTAACATTATTTGATAAATTTATAAATTTCTAAATTTTATTGAACATGAAATAATATTAAATTGACATACCGTCATCGGTCTCCTAACTCATCACAACCCATCTGGTAAATATAAAAAATAAATAATTGTAACAGTTTATATATTTTAAAATTTGTATTTGAAAAAAAGTAGATTAAAATTACGTACCGTGACTACGGAATATTCTGACAAATTTGTTTGTAGACAACATTCAATGTTTTTGTCTTCGGCTTCCCTTTTTTACCAGTTATTATGATTTTTAATCCAGATCTCGACTTAACTCTTGAAAGTACAACTTTGCCTTGCATTTTGTAAGCATTTTATAAAATATTTTAAAATTATGATAAATTTATTCTTTAAACAACGATAAATAATTTAAAAATAATAAGCATAAACATTTTTGAAATTTGTAATATTTAAAATAGTTATTATATAATTATATTCGAACACATTTCATCAAGTAGAGGATAAAACTATTATAATTATCTTATATAAAATTTCGTTCATTTATTTTATAGGTTATAAATATTAAAAGTAATAAATAAAACATTATTAGTCTTTCAATAATTTAGAGAATAGTTTCCATAAATTATTATTTGTAATATTCGTTAGATTATATGGCAAGTGATGTTAAACGTCAATAAGTTAAACAATTCTTCCATATTTGGAAAACATATATATATATATATATATATAACAATGACAAATTAAATGGTAGAGTATGTAAACACCTGTTTTCTACCAGCGTGAGTTAGAACACCGCTGTATTTAAGAATCATAAGGGCCTCTACAGGTCTTTATTCTTCGTCTTCATCATCCCACTTCAGCGGCTTCAGTTGAACCTTCCTGTATATCCCTGAGAAATTTCCTCCCTGCGCCATTTCAAAAGGTTCTCTGTTGTGAGAAAATGACCTCATGAATTAAATAAAAAATGCATAATGCTAGCTTACTTATAAGATAGTATATTCAACAAAATAAAATGATATAAGATAGTATTACTAAATGATACTATGTAATATTTTCCCGGACAATATTCAACAAATAGAGAGAAAGTAATAAAGAACCTCTTCAAGAACTGCTTTAACTTGGCGAAGCTTCTCAGCATGTTCAATCAAGGTTTTCTGGATCACTATCACTCTCACGACCTGGTCTACATATAAAAAAAGGAAGACCATATTGTCGTTACCAGTATTCAACACATGGAAAAGATAGACCATACATGCTTTTTGGAGACAAAACACAAAGAGTTAAGTTCAGGGTTCTAAAGATGAGGAGCCTTTGCGTCTAAACACATTTTTCTTAGCACACAAGCAGCATTGTCGTAATACCTTAATAGTATGAGAGGAGAGATTTGTGAATAATACTTTAAAGAATGAAAAGAGAATGTTTGTATTTTAAGACATTGGGTGTCTCCTATATATATACAGTTGATTTATTCTCATATTAATGATTTTAATATTTTGCACAATAAATAATAAAATCGTTTAAGGAAAGATATTAAATGTGTATTGTCAAAAAATGATTTGCATATGATATGATTTTAACTTGCGCAAGTAATCCATATTAGAAAGGTAAGTTATTAAAAACAAACAACCTAATTAGAAACATTAAAATATTTTGTAAGCAATATAATAAATATGATATCAACATGCGCAAGTTTACCGTTTGAATAATACGGAAAGTTTTTAATATTTGTCTTAATTCTAAATCTTGCCCAAGAGTAAATTAAATCGATAAAAATTTAATGATTTCAACTTGCGCAAGTAATCCATATTGTGAATAAGTGATTTGCATATTTAATGATTTCAACTTGCGCAAGTAATCTATATTAGAAAGGTAAGTTATTAAAAACAAATTTTGTCAATAAGTTATTTGCATATTTAATGATTTCAACTTAAACGATATTAAATGTGTATTGTCAAAAAATGATTTGCATATGATATTATTTTAACTTGCGCAAGTAATTCATATTAGAAAGGTACGTTATTAAAAACAAACAATCTAATTAGAAACATTAAAATATTTTGTAAGCAATATAATAAATATGATATCAACATGCGCAAGTTTACTGTTTGAATAATAAGGAAAAGTTTTTAATATTTGTCTTAATTCTAAATCTTGTCCAATGGTAAACTAAATCGATAAAATTTAATGATTTCAACTTGTGCAAGTAATCCATATTGTGAATAAGTGATTTGCATATTTAATGATTTCAACTTGTGCAAGTAATCTATATTAGAAAGGTAAATTATTAAAAACAAATTTTGTCAATAAGTTATTTGCATATTTAATGATTTCAACTTAATCGATATTAAATGTGTATTGTCAAAAAACGATTTGCATATGATATGATTTTAACTTGCGCAAGTAATCCATATTAGAAAGGTAAGTTATTAAAAACAAACAACCTAATTAGAAACATTAAAATATTTTGTAAGCAATATAATAAATATGATATCAACATGCGCAAGTTTACCGTTTGAATAATAAGGAAAGTTTTTAATATTTGTCTTAATTCTAAATCTTGCCCAATGGTAATCTAAATCGATAAAATTTAATGATTTCAACTTGTGCAAGTAATCCATATTGTGAATAAGTGATTTGCATATTTAATGATTTCAACTTGCGCAAGTAATCTATATTAGAAAGGTAAGTTATTAAAAACAAATTTTGTCAATAAGATATTTGCATATTTAATGATTTCAACTTGCGCGAGTAATCCATATTAGAAAGGTAAGTTATTAAAAACAAACAACCTAATTAGTAGGGGTGGACACTTTACCCGATATCCGAAGTGGCATCTGAACCCGATCCGAAAAACCCGAACCGAAATCCGAACCGAAGTAGCAAAATACCCGAACGGGTATTGAATAAGGAGAGATTGGATACCCGAACCCGAACGGATAATACCCGAACCCGAATGGATATCCGAAGATAACTGAACATATGTATAATTAACCTTATATTTTTAGTTTACATCTCTCATTTTATATAAAATATTTATATTGATACTACACATACTTTAAGTTCATATGATATATATACAATTACGAAAAAAATGATTTGCTACTCACTTAAAATGCATGTCAAGTTTTTTATTTAAAAAATTAACAAAAAGTTACATCTGAAATTTAAAAAAAAATAACTAAATTAATGCCTTTTTAGTTTTAAAATGTTATGTCCAAATCTATTAACTATTCAATCTATTAAAAATAAAAAATTAGTTAACTGAAAGTTATATTTTTAAATATAAGAAACTTGAGAAATGAAAATTTTAATTTTTTTAAATCTAAATATCCGAACCAGATCCAAAATAACCGAATCCGAACTAAAAATATCCGAACCCGTCCCGAAGTACAGAAATACCCGAACGGGTTCTACACCTCTATACCGAAATACCCTAAAATCTGAAATACCCGATCCGAACCCGAACGGGTACCCAAGGCTAAACTAAATCGATAATAATTATCCCCTAGCTATATATGGGCTTAACGAAATTGACAATAGTTTTGGGCTTGTCTACATAAGTGATTGATTAAAATAAATGAAAAAGAAAAATTCAAAAAAACCAGCCAATAGAATTATAACGTTTTTCCTGAAAAGCTCTATATGAATGTCACCTCAGCAGAAATCACTAAAGTGACTTTTCTTTTAATGTATAGGAGGATATTTTAATCTTTTTGTAGTATGATTTTCTTAATTAAGAAAAAGATCCGTAAAGAATTGGGTTTAATTAAGCCTTTCGTTCTCCTTCCCAGCCCAAAATATTAGAGCATGATTATCCTATGATCTTTAAGTGGGTTTTTAATGATTATTTAATATTTTAAATATATTTAAGTGGGGTTAAGAACTCTACTTAAGAAATTTCCGTTTTGAGCGGTTCAATAGGAGTTTTTTAATTAGGGGTTCTTAAAAAAAATTTAATAAAAATTTTATTTATTAAATAAAACATATTAAACATTTAAAACATAGATTAAAAAAACAAAGATTAGTACAATAATCGAGAATAATTCGAAAAAAAAAATCCAAGCTCGAATGGAAAAATTCTAAAAGGTTTAATCAAAATTTTCATCAAGTGATCCTTCAAAAGTGTTTTGAGAAAAAGAAACCATGAGATGAAATTTTTTTATAAAACTTGTTTACAAGTCAAAGGAAACTTGTTTATAAACTTGTTTATGAAACTTGTTTTCAAAAAAGAACTTGAGAAGGAACTTGAGAGAAAATGCATGATGAATGAAGAAAGTGTTGTGTTGTGAATAAAAGTTTGGTATACAAAGTTTATACAGACAAGACTATAAGAGTTTACAAGTTTATATAGACATAAAGCTTTACAAGTCCGTGACTGATGATTACAAGAGTTTGCAAGAATACAAGACTACAAGAGTTAGTACGTAAGCATTGCACAAGTGATTACTACACAAGTCCGTGACTGATGACTGATGACTGATGACTTTACACTCTTCTTGACCTGAAAAAAATGAGAACTTGACACCCTCTTCTCTCTCTCAAAGTGACAAGCCATGTGACCACAAAGAGCTTTAGAAGAAGTGACACCTTTACCACATTCTCTGCGAACTTCCTCTCTTTGAACTGCTCCATCTTCTACCTTAAAGACAAAAGATCAAACCACTATATAAGCACAGATCAGAAGAAGAAGAATGGGAAACTAGTGAGAACCCATTTATTTAAATTACCTCAAATCTTGGAAGAACACAATGAACTAGAGAATCATCAAGCTCAAAGCTTGATACTTTCTGACAGAGATCAGGTTTTAGCTCAAAGCTTGATACGTAAACGTTATACAAAAGAGAAATAACTCGTTTCCAAGTAATTTAGACACTCATCACTAAGAAAAATACAAACAAACACAGGATTTTACCCAAAGCGTTTGAGGAATGATCTATAAGCAGGCAATAATACTTCAGTAACAGCAATTCTTAGTGACTCTCTTAGCTCTGTGACTGGAACTGTCCATTGTGATTGTCTCTGATGCAACTCATCAAATTGCATATTGAACATCTTGAACCTGTTCCATTTTTTCAATATTCTTTAATCATTCATATATAAACATTTTTAGGTAATTAATATATAAACATTTTACAATAACTGTGTTTTTGGTTGGATGAAGGCTTACCTCTCTTTTGGGGAAAGCAGATTCAGGAATGTGTACACAGGTTTTAGAAGCAATCATAACAAAGTTTCGTGAGGCACCTTCATCCTTTGCCATATCAAGGAAGGCCTGGAGCTCCAAAGCCTTTCGGTAATACATCATGCCTCGCACTGGTTTATCAAAATCAGTCACAACATGTATATGGCAAGCACAATATCACAGAGCTAAAACTGAAGCTGAGTTTGTCTAATGAAAAAAACTACCACATACCAGTTTTGGTCAGTGTTTGGCCTCTGTAAGATGCCCACAGACGAAGCTCCTCTTCCAAGTCTTCTCACGGTGACAGTTTTCCTATTCTTGGTGAGCTTCTCCTTCTTAGCCTTAACCCTCTGTGCCTCAGCCAAAAAAGACATCCGCTTCGCCGTCTTTGCATACGGGTTCAACTTCAACATCACATTCAAATTCTTCAAAGGATTCTTCTTCATCACAGCTCTCTTCGCATCCTTCTTAATCGGCTTCACCACACTCTGCATATAAAGCCTATCATTAAGCTTCCTCCTTCTTTGCAGGCATCTAGAACAGAGTAGGCTGTGCACCAGAGGATGCTAAAATCTCTAAAGGCTTCAGAACTTTCGCAAGACTGGTGAAGCCTTGTGACTCCGAAGGAGTGAATCCACCTCCTCCTCCGTATAACGTCGTTAAGTTGTTGTTTACCGGAGAAGATAAGAAGTCAGGGACAGAGCTCAGATCCCTGTTCCTCAACTGTGTCAACGAACCAAAACCTTGGCCGAGGAAACAACAATCAGAACCGAAGCCAAAGGCATTGTCGAAAGGGTATCGGAATTAGGAACGTTGAGGAGACAAGAATTGTTGTTCGCTGTCAAGAACGAAGGCTGAGATGTGTCGATGCTAAAAGACGAGACGGAGAAGACGAGAAGACTAGACGGAGAAGACGAGAGAAAAGAAAAGAAAGAGAGAAAAAAAAAAGAAAAAAATAATAGAATCAATTGTTTGCTGACACGTGTTTCTAAAACCTACATAAAAATCGGTCACCAAAATCCTAACTTAAGAATCGATAATATGCATTATATTTAGTTTCCATTTAATTAAATGAGTTATTTTCTTTAAAAACTCAGTTAAGAAACAGGGATAATCCTGATCTTAGGGAGTCACCATCACCTGTTATCTGAGAAGGGAAACAGTTGATCCCTTTTAGAAGCAGCACAAGTTTTCAAAATCTAGTAAAACTAGGTATGTTGATAAAAAAAAGAAGTAAAACTAGGTGTTATTGTGCTGAGAAATAAAAGCTTTAAAACTTAAATTATATTTATAAAAAATAGTATATTGAGTATCTCAAAATCATTCTCAAATGATATATTTTTTTAAGGGGTTTTTGCCAAAACTAACACACAACTTGATTTTAACCCCAAATTTATACCCAAACTTGAATCAAATGCAAAACTAACCTAAAAATCTTGTGAAATTACAGTCCAGTCCCTTGTGATCAAACAAAAAAATAGAAGCTATTTTTACGAATATAGTCCTAGTAAGTCGTCTGAGTCGTCTGAGATGTTGGAAGTCGTCTGAACAACTTTAAAGTAAGTCTTCTGGTGTAGCTGATCTTAAAAGTAATTTATAAATTTTTTAAAAAATATTTTGATCACCGAAAAATTAAAATCATGTAATCTAAGTATTCCAGACGACTAAAATATAAGTCGTATGGTCAACGCAGAGGTTATTTTTACAATTGACTTTGAAATCTGTTATTTGAGACGACTGAAAAATAAGTCGTCTACTTTTGTTTGGTTAAAAAAAACTCCAAAAAAGCTACACGACTTACATTTCAGTCGTCATAGGTTAGTTTTGCTTTTGACTAGATTATTTCAGAATTTTGACTTTCCTGGACGACTTATATTATTTTAAAACTAGACGACTTACAATTAAGTCGTCATAGGTTAGTTTTGCAATTGAAAAAAAAAATCAATATTTAATTATATATAGACGACTTACAAGTCGTTCCGTCAGACGGCTCACTTGTAAGTCGTCCAGGATTTACGAGGTTTGACCAGAATCTCGGAATAAAATCTTGGAAGACTTACATGTAAGTTGTCGGGCGGATGACTGAATTGTAAATTGTCAGGGTATAATTAAATATTGAAGTTTTTTTTTCAATTGCAAAACTAACCTATAACGGCTTAATTGTAAGTCGCTTAGTGTTAATAAAATATTGATATTTCAATTTTCACCAGACGACTGAAATGTAAGTCGTTCGGGAAAGTCAAACTTGTGAAATAATCCAGTCAAATGCAAAACTAACCTATGATTACTGAAATGTAAGTCGTCTAGGTTCTTTGGCGTCTTTTTGTAATCAAACAAAATCAGACGACTTAACTTTCAGTCGTCTCAGGAAACAGATTTCAAAGTCAATTGCAAAAATAACCTCTGCGTTGACCAGACGACTTCCAGGTAAGTCGTCTACTGCCAGACGACTTCCCATGTAAGTTGTCTGATGAACAGATCTGGAAAAAAATTTGATTTCATACCTTAAATTGGTGAGATAACTTTCTTAGCACACATAAGGCTTCTCCAAACACACAGAATCTCAAACGAAAGTGACCCACTCAGAATCGCTAGCTTCTATGACTTTATGAACCATAAAAAATGTAAAATCAAAATCTTGGTTTTTTTACCTCAATGTGGAGAGAAAGTGAGAGATATGTTGTGTTTAGTTCATAAGAATGGAAAAAAAAAGAACGGTAACTCGATTTTGGGAGCATTAAGAGCTTCAAATTGGTTGTTCATGGTGGTTAGGGTATTGATGACAATGACAATCTTGTAATTACTTAAAGATGATGAGGGTGAGAGAGTAAAAATGTCATTTTCGAGAAAAAAAACAAAAAAAAAAAATTGATGGCATTTTCGTGAATTATATGAACTTGTGGGGTGAATAGGACAAAACCAATTTCCAAAAAAAAAAAAGTTAGTTTTGTGTTTGACTTTAAGTTGTAGATCAATTCTGCAAAAAACTTTTTTTTTAATGTGAAAATTTCATGGTTTTAAGATATCCACAATTAAATACTAATATTTTCACAAATGTACATATATATGTTTGCTGAAAATACCCATTTTAACACCTGTGAACTAATGCGATCAAAGTATGGACCACATAAAATTTGAATATATTTTATAAATAAAAAACCTAATTGATATCACCAAAATCGCAAACAATGTGAATTTACATTATAAAAAAAAACTAGATCTTGACCCGCCCGACCGGGCGGATATTTATTTTATGTTTTTGGTTTTTTTTGCGTATATTAAATGATTTATTTGTAACATTTAAACATAAATTTATATTGAAAATTAATCTTTGCAGTTATAATAAAAATTTAAATTAAAAGTTTAATAAAACATTTTGATATAAATGTTATCCTAATTAAAATAATATAGAGGTGTGTCATATATTTTTTCCAATTTCAAAATCTTAGCATCCCTTAAAAAAAATTATAAATACATAAATATATAAACATATTTGGAACTATAATTTCTATTAAAATAAATTTGTTAAAGAAAAATAAGTTTGTGCTAGTGTTGTTTATTTCTAGAGCTTGATCCGTGACTGTATAAATATTTGCTTTCACTTAAATTGTTTTCTTTGTACTAATGGTATAATATATATATATATATATTTTTTTTTAAATAAATTTTATTACATAATTGTTAATATAAAATTTTAAAACATAACAATTTTATTTATTACTTTTAATAATTATATTTTGTGATTTTAATTGTCTATTATATCACAATGTATCATATAAAAATCCAATATTATATGAATAAACTATTTCATATTTTATTTATATGTTATATAAATTGATTATGACGTGTGATTTTTTATTTTATTATTTATTACTAACAAATATTAAAAATATTTAATATGTTAATATGAAATATATTAGGAAATATTTTGGTTAAGATTTGATTAAGTAAATCTATTATTTAAATAAGGAAAATACATTTGGAAAAGACAAGCATACTTAAATATAGGTTCAATAAATATCTCAAAGGCATTTTAATGTAAATAAATGATAAAATTAAGGGGTATTTCTATTTTGTACTTCTGTTTTAATAAAGTAGATATATATATTTTTTTTTTTAAATAAATTTTATTACATAATTGTTAATATAAAATTTTAAAACATAACAATTTTATTTATTACTTTTAATAATTATATTTTGTGATTTTAATTGTCTATTATATCACAATGTATCATATAAAAATCCAATATTATATGAATAAACTATTTCATATTTTATTTATATGTTATATAAATTGATTATGACGTGTGATTTTTTATTTTATTATTTATTACTAACAAATATTAAAAATATTTAATATGTTAATATGAAATATATTAGAAAATATTTTGGTTAAGATTTGATTAAGTAAATCTATTATTTAAATAAGGAAAATACATTAGGAAAAGACAAGCATACTTAAATATAGGTTCAATAAATATCTCAATGGCATTTTAATGTAAATAAATGATAAATTTAAGGGGTATTTCTATTTTGTACTTCTGTTTTAATAAAGTAGATAGGTTTGATATTACCAGCGTTGAGTTCAGTTACTAAGGGTCTGACTGGTTTAAACGCAGCAGTTGCGGTTGCGGCTGCGGGCGTTTGCAGATGCGGATGGCTGCAGTTTCTAGCGGTTTTAAGAGATTTGTACGACTGGTTCTGCGGTTAAAAATTGGTGCGTTTGCGGGATACTTATGACTGGTTAACTACCAAATACAACAGCGGTTAAATAATAAATTAACAATATATAATTATAAAAATATCAAAAATCATAATATTATAATAAATATGTAAATTATATTTTCAAAGTTATAGTGTTAAATTTTTAAAATTATAGAAAATATTTTTATTTTAAAATTTTAAAATATTAATTACAATATAATAGATATATTTTAGTATTTTTATAATTTCATTTTAAAAAATTTATTTTTATTTTTATTTTTGTATTTATATGGTTTTTTAAAAAAAGAAAAAAAAATTATCCTCCCGCAACCGCCCGCAACCACAAACGCTAACTGGAACCAGCTTTTGAATTTAAGAGGTTCGGAGCGATGTGAAACGATTTGTAGCAGTCTGTATGATTGTTTCGAAACGCTGTCAACCGCTACCAATCGCAAAAGCTGCGTTTGCGGGTGGTAGCGGGGAAACCAGTCAAGCTCTAAACATGTGACGATCAAACCAAAACGATTCTTTTTACTTTTATATGTAGTTTAAAATTATAATTGATATACAATGTATTTTATCCATTTTTTAGCATGGTATATAAGTATTTTAAGATATAATTATTCAATTTTGGAGTTTTTTTTAGCATATTTTCAAATTCATGAGTGTTTTGAAGGAAAATAATGATTTTTGGAGTATTTTAGAAATAAAATGAGAAGAAGCTTTTAGCTAACCATCGAACCAGTCCGAAGGTCTACACTCAGAGACAAACGTCGATCGACATCGAAACGCGCAAGACAGCCGACTTAAATTCCAAGTCACACACATTTACAGACATACCTCTGGTCGATTTTAACCTAATATTTATTTATTCTACCATTATTCTAGGCAAGGCATGCTTTTCATACTTTCATAATTTTCGCAGCAAACAATACTTATGATTTTTAGTAGTTTAGAGAGAAGATCCAAGACTCTTTCAGATATTTGTATTAGAACTCTAGTATTTCTAACTCTATTCTGCAGTGTATGTTTATGATTATAAATTATTTTGCTACGTCTCAGTAATTCATCTGTTAGATTTAGGGTTCAAATAAATTATGAGGAATTGGCCAAAATATAGAATTGCTAAGGTGATAAATATCATTCAAGGAATTGTGGTTAATGCATGTGTTCTACAGTAGCTAACTAGAACCTTGAACATAGGATTGTGAACAACTACGACGGTAGGTTCTGTACCATAATTAATTCTCTTGAGGTAGGTTCTGTACAAGCGAAAGCTGATTTAGACAATACAGTTGAACCTATCGATCAACTCGCTTACGCTTTCCTAACAGAACATCGATCGACGTTCTTATCATAACATATAACATCGATCGGCGTTTGATCCGTATCAACAAGCGAGAGCTGGAATATTGGACTTAGTCAATAGGATTGATTCAACAGCGAAAGCTGGAATACTTTCTCATAAGAAGTCGAGTTCTAGGATTGACAACCTAAGTATTTTATACCTCTATAATTCTGATTATCTGAATAGAAACCTTAGATCTAGCGTTTTCTAATAATTGTGTACAAACCTCAAACCAACCAACTGAACAACTGTCTTGTTCCCTTCGCTTGCTTATTTATTGTTTTAATAATTTATCTAGCTTAACCACTGCTGATTATGATCTACTGTGTGTCATATTTCTTCGTGGATTCAATCCTTAAGTATTACAAGTGAACCTCTTATTTGAGAGAGTAAAAGTCACTTTCTTAGGATACTTTGAATGGTATCAATAATATAACCAAAAATGTTTTTATTTTGTTCTAATCTTTGTAGGTTTATATTTTGGAGAATTTTAGTTCTTTTCCTTGGCCTTATGTAGGGACAAAAAAAATCGAGTAACAAAAGAGAAAAGGCGGAACATTATAAATTTCTCACAAATACTGATGTGGCTGGCATCTATATTATTAAAACTGAAATACTTTTTGGTACTATTTCAAAACATGAATAACAATATAAATAAAAATTATTTGAAAACATGGATAGGTGTAAAAAAAATATAGTGTCCTTTTAGTAATTTTATTAGTATAATTACATTAGTTGTCTTTTCATATTTCATTCAGTTTAACAATTTCATTAATTATATTACCTTAACAATTCATCACAATATTAATTATATTACCATAATAATAACAGTGCAAATTTTTATTTATTAGTTAATCAAATTAACTTTGTGCCAATTATAAAATCTAAAATCTAAAATAACTGGATTTTGCATATAGTTAAACGTTTGGCTTAGTTTGTTTTACGAAAACTTTCTTTTTATTTTATTTTAAATCAGTGGAAAATTACATAGGTACAAACATAATTAAAAACATATTTTGTGAATAAAATAATAACTTAAATAAAAATAATAAAAATGTATTACATTTATTATCACTTAATTTTTCGTTCCATATAATTATTTTACTAAATAATTTTTTTTATTTCACTTAATTTAGCCAAACACATAGTAATAGTCTTTTTATTAGTTTATATAAAATCAGTTAGACCTAAACATTGGCTATCTTTTTAGGTACATGTTGTTCTTTTCAAATATCATTTTTTTTTAAATTAAGACATGTTTGAATATTATAAATTTATGTTTGGGTTCTGATTAGGGTCTTTATAGGTCTGGATGAGTTCAGTTTTGATGTATAGAAACCTAAAAATCTCTAAATAACAAATGTATCTGAAACGAGTTCAGATTTTTGTACCAAAAATAACCATATTATTCTACTCGGTTAGATATTTTGAATACAATTAGTTATATTACGACATATCAAAAATATATAACACTAATTATAAAAAATAAATATCAGTGTATAAAAATGTAAAAAAGTGCGGGCGTTTAGGTCAATCTCTAGTGTGCATTATTAAACCAGGAGAAAAAAAATAAATGAATGAAAATGAAATCTATACTATTATTTGAGAAGTGAATTTGCTTATTTGTCATTTTCTCTATAATTTTAGGTTGAGTCATATTTTTAATTTAGACTAAATAATTTTTGATATCTTTAATGAATAATTATATAATTTATTTTTTAATTGATTATAAATTAAATATTATACAAATTATCTTAAAAGAAATAAAATGGAAAACGTTTTTGGCAAAAAAGAGGATAATTCCATGTATTTATTTGTGTTTACCTACACCTTTCTTTCTTATTTTTTAATTATTATAATTAATAATATATATGCACATATACTGATTAGATTTATCATTATACTAAAATATTTAAAATAGTTTTATAAAAGAAAAAATGGTTTGTATTTTTTTTGTAAACGCAATATATCATGGCATAGTTTTTAAAATTATTAAATTTATTTTAGTATAAAAATACGGGAAAATTACATGTTTATTACTTTCATGGTACCACTTTTCATTTATACCACCACTAATGAGATATTTTCAAAAATACCTTATTCATTAAGTGGCAAAAGACTCTTATGCCCTTGTTATTTATATATAATAATTTATTATTTAAATAAATAAAAAAATGAAAAAAAATAAAAGAAAAATAAAATAAAAAAGAAAAAAAATGTATTTTTTTCAATGTTTTCGAAATATACTTTTTCAAATTTGAACTTTTTTACAAAAAAAAAAAAAATTATTTTTTTTTCAAATTTCTTTTTGAAAAACGAAAATTATGTTTGAAACTATTTTTTTAAATTTTTTATATATTTTTTAAGTATTTATATATTTATTGGAATCATAAATTTCACATTCCAAAAACTCTACCCCACCCTCTCAACTCTAAACCTTAAGTCTATATTAGTTAACCTTAAGGGTATAATTATATTTTACCCTTCATTAAAAGTGAAGGTAAAAGTGGTTAGTGTAAACATGAAAAGTGGTACTATGAATGTGGTATTTGTGGCAATTTCCCTTAAAATACTAAAACGAGGTATATAAGAAATAAAAATAATTTTGATTTATATTTGTCTCTTAATGTGTTTTTAGTGGTATTTTATTTTTAATTTATATTATTCGGTTGCAAGAACATTTATTTGTTATTTAAGTTTAAATTTTTAATATTTATTTGTTTTTATTTATCTAAATATTTTTTTATTGGGAATGTAATTATTTTAAAATAAATATCATCAAAATTGTTTGGAAACCAGCTTATTATAATATAATATATTGTTTATATTGTTGATAATTATTTGTTAAACAAAACTATATTTGTTTATTTGATTAGATAGTTGCTTATAAATCAATGTAATAAAAATTGATTAAAAATAAAAACACATTTAAAATAGAAAAATAACAATGTTGTTATCCTAAAATAATGTTTTTAAATCAATGAAATTTAAAAATTAAGAAACTGAAATATTCATAAAATATTATAAATTTAAAATTTTGTTGACATTTTTTATTTTTAAACTAATAACAAATTATTATTAAATATCAATAAAAAAATTATGTCCCCAGTGACTAATCCTCAAGATGTACTCATACACCTCCGACTTCTGAAACGAGTAGAAGAATCGCGTATGCTTGCGCATGAGATATGGCCAGGAGAAAAACAGGAAGTTCCAACTTTCAAAATCGCCGTTGCTAGCGTCTACGAGTCAGACCTTCACGATGAGGTAGATAGACATACATGCTTTCTCAAATGCTTCGTGACTTGCACTCTTTTTTTCCTTTCTCCCACACTCACTCTCCTTGTTCACAGCTTAAATCCACCATCTCTGACAAAGGAATGGAGATTCTGTTTGGGGATACGTTTAGAACGAGGGATGGGTACTACGCCTTGGACTTGTTTCGGGTTATTGCTTCTCATGACCTTGAAGAATTCTCAAATGTGCTTAAAGCTGCAATCACTGATATTGAGGTATTGAATCTCTCTGTCTTTGGTGTTTAAAATTTCTTTTTAAAAACTAAAGATGAATATCTTATGGTATAGAGAGCAAATAGGGATATTGACTTGGGGGGTCTAGTTATTGGAGAAAACATCTCTTCTCATGTGTGAGTGTTTTGAGTGATCCATCATGATTTATCTATCTCTTTTAAGTGTATATGTAGACATGTATTCTCAGCTTCTGGTTTACAGGTATCAAGGTACACTCCATTCTAAAGAAGTTTGTGTAAGAGAGTTGCAAACCGATCGAAGCCTTTGGCAACCATCACGGTTTTGGAAAAAAATGAAACTGTTCAGGTAAAACACTATTTATTTATATAGTTTTTACGTATGGTTGGTGTGGTGTGTGAAGTGTGATTTCCCCACGTTTAACTTTATATTTGATAACTTTTAAAAAATTTACTGCAGTGGACTTGGTCATCCCAACGTGGTACGATGTCTTGGTGCCAACACACAAGGCACCGACTTGAAAATAATCACAGGTTCAAATAATTTCCAACTAACATATAAATATTTCATTTCACTGTATTTTATTTCTGGTTTTTAGATTTATTAAACCTTGATTTCAGAGTACATGCATGGTGGAACCCTCTTTCACTACTTGCAACGAAATCATTGTGTTTTGACTCTCTCTCAACGGTTGAAGATGGCCATTGATGTGTGTAAAGGAATCGAGTTCCTGCATGCGAACATGATCATACACAGAAATCTGAACTCTATGAATCTTCTCTTGGATGAGAATAATGTGACTATGTGAGGGAAGTGAATAATTGAGTTTTCAACACTTTTTCATAATCTAAAGCATGCTCCTATGTCTTCCATTTTATCTAAGGTTGTCAAGGTTGATGTTGCTGCTGCTCTGTACCTCTTGTGGGCTGGGAAGAATACCACCCCTGAATTGGAAGCTATGTTGTTGAGAATTCCTACTCCTGAGCAAAATAACACCAAAATCAGAACATGGTACAGATGGACAGCACCGGAAGTAAGTTTTAATGCAATTCAGGGGCATTTCTCCAACATTTTATTTTAGACTAATACACACTTTGTTTTTATAACTATAAAGGCAATGAACGAAGAGAAATATGGTGATAGAGCAGATGTGTATAGCTTTGGACTGTTGTTGTGGCATCTGATAACAGCTAAGGTATCTCCTTTCAACCTAATGTTTGTATTTACTTACATGATTCATTTCACTTGTTATGGTGTATATATTTAGTTACGTGATTCATTTTATCTATATTATTAAAACTGAAGTACACTTTAGTAATGTTTGGAAACATGAATAGTACTATAACTGAAAATTGTTTGGAAACGAAGATAGCAGTACTACATTAATTGTATTTCCATATTTCACTCATATTAATTATATTGTCTTAACAATATTTCACATCATTAATTATATTACCATAATAATAATAGTGTAGATTTTATTTAGTAGTTAATCAATATTAGTTTTGTGTCAATTATAAAATCAAAAAAGCAAAATAACTGAGTTTTGCATAAGGTTAAGCGTTTGTTTTAATTTGTTTTACTATAACATTTTTTTTTCAATCAGTGGAAAATTACGTAGCCAAAAACATAATTCAAAAACATGTTTAGTGAATAAAATCATAACTTAAATCAAAATAATAAAAATGAATTACATTCATTGTCACTTAATTTTTCACTCAATATAATTGCTTACTAAATAAAAAAAACTCTTTCAGTTTCACTTAATTTAGCAAAACACATAAAAAATATCATTTATATTAGTTTATAAAATCAGTTAGGCATGAACACTAAATATCCACTTAGGTACGAGTCGTTCCTTTCGGGTATCGTTTTATTTTGTTTTAAAATTACTCACTCCTTGAATATTATAAATTTATGTGTAGGTTTTGAGTTGAATTCTTTTGAGTCTGGATGAGTTTGGTTCTGATGTATATGATCCTAAAATATCTAAATAACCAATGTATTTGAAACGGGTTTGGATATTTGTACCAAAAATAACCATATTATCTGATTCGATCCGGATCTTTTGAATACAATTAGTTATATTACGACATATATAAAATATAAAACACTAATTATGAAAAACAAATATTAATGTATAAAAATATAAGTATAGTTTTATTTTAGTAATTTCATTAATTATATTACTTTAACAATATATCACATCATTAATTATATTTACCGTAAAAGTAATAATGTAGATTTTTATTTATTAGTTAATCAATATTAACTTTGTGCAATTATAAAAAAAATAAAAATGTAAGATAACCGAGTTTTGCATATGGTTAATAGTTTGGTTTAATATGTTTTACTAAAACTTTCTTTTGTCTTAGTTCCAATTGGTGAAAAATTACATAGCAAAACACATAATTCAAAGGCATAGTTTATATGAACAAGATAATAATTTAAATCAAAATAATTAAAAAGTATTACATTTATTATCACTTAATGTTTCACTTCATATAACTATTTTATTAAATAAAAAATTCTTTCTATTTTTCTTATTTTTGCCAAATATATAGAAAGAGTTTCTTTTTTAATCTATTTGCAAAATCAGTTAAGTATGGACATTCGGATACTCATTGAGGTACAAGTTGTTTCTTTCGGGATTAATTTTTTTGGATTTTTAAATTAGGCGCCACTTGGATATTATAAATTTATGTATGATGCTTGAGTTGGATCCTCTCGGGTCTGAATGATTTTGATTTTGATGTGTAGAAATAGAAAAATATTTAATTAACCAATGTATCTGAAAAGAGTGTATATTTGTACCAAAAATAATCTTATTACCCGATTCAATCCAAATATTTTGAATACAATTAGTTATACGACGACACATCTTAAATATATAACACTAATGATAAAATAACAAATAATTTATAAAACCGTAAAAATTAACACCCGCACGGGCGTGCGGGTCAATCTCTAGTTTGTTATTACAGCTACCGTATGATCATTTAGATAACATATCCCCTTGCCTAGCTGCACAACGTGTTATAGGGGTGAGAAGTTTATTCATTTCTTAAATATTTATATGTGCGACTGTGGAAACACTAACCTTTTTGTTGTGCATGTGTTTGTCAGGGAGAAAGGCCAGCAATACCAGAAAATATGAATCTAAAGCTCAAAATCATTGTAGAAAACTGCTGGAATGAAGACCCATTTTTCAGGCCTAGTATATCTCAAGTGAGTACAACATTGCACACACTGCTCTCAACAGTTAATGAGCCAAAGCATGAGCCAGAGCCAGAAGCAGAGTTTGTATCAGCTAATCCTATTCCTACAGAATCAGTCTACAACATCTCACCCTACTTTGCCGCTAGCTAATCTATACAGCTGTTTAGCTGAAGCTGACACCGAATAAAGTTCAGGTAATGTGATTTACCAAGAAAAACATTACGTATCCCAAAAAAATTTGAATGTTAATTGTACTAATAAGTGTTTGAATGTTCTTATGCACAGGGACAAGATGCTAGCTAGGAACGTGTCCATCCTGATAAAATCTATATGACACATGTACATTTGCATGCCCAAAACTTTTTTTTTTTTTTTTTGCATATGCCCTTTGTGATCAATTGTGAATTTCGAGATTCCAGGTGTGAATTTTAGAAAGTGCAGAACCAAATAGGAGAGTCACAACTTACAGTTCTCTTAATCGTGTATATTGCGATCTCTTGATTCTTGTAATGAACCTTTTGCAAATATGCAAACAAATCTCTTGAATCTTGTAATGACGCAACAAAAACCTGACATTTGCCATAGTGAATAAAATCTAATCATACTGTCTACCATCTCTAGATCATACTAATGATCTCTTATTCACTTTCCAATTTAGTTTAACATCGGTACGCTTTTGATTACTGGCGAGAACAGAGACGTGAAACAAACGGAAGTAGTTTAAAGAGACGACAACAACACATGTTTATTATACCTACGTGAATTTCGTGTCCACAATATTTCTCAGCTTTCTTCTTCTTAGCCTCTTTAGGTTTTGTAAAGGTATTGGAGAGGTAAGAGGAACATGATTTGATCAGTCATATTGAATTTTATTAAAAAGTAGTGCAATGGCCTACAGTTATAAGACCATGATTAACCAGGGTTTTTAGTGTGGGGATTCTTAACCTAAGTTAAGAACCATTTCTTAGCTTTTAACTAAGAAAAACTAAAAACCATTCTTAAATAAGAGATATAAAAACACCATTAACCCAGGTGCTTAATAGGTTGCTTACTGATTTTTGGATTAAAAAAAAGGAAAAAAAATAATTAGAAAAGAAACGGTACTTAATTAAGCCTCAGAAGAAGCAGCGGTGCTTAGTGGACACGTGTTGCCGATCATTAACTCCGCGTCCCTTTCTCTCTCTCTCTCTCTCAAGAAACGTAAGTGTACTCGTCATCTTTGCTCGGAGAGGGATTTCTCTCGCGGAAATCGACGCTGAGATTGAGATCGCGGACGGCGACGGCGAGGATATTGGAGCAAGAGACGGTGTTGGGACAGGCGAGCTCGAGAGCGGTTTTGGGCGGATCACAACGTCGAATCCGTCTCCGGGGAATGAGAGGTTGATGGGGTCATCGCGTTCGGCAGCGTTTAAAGCGGTGGAGGAGACGAGGACGGAGGCGTCGCAGATTGGGGAAACATTCGCTAGCGAGTTTCATTTCTTCCTCTCCTGCGATCTCAATTCTCCCGTCACTTTCTGTACCGAGAAGCTCGATGGAATCCTCCTTGTCGATAAATCTACTGAGTCGGGTACTCAAAACATTCAATTTCTAAGTTTATTACTGGTGGAAGTAGATTTGAATCAAATCTCTTCAAACGCAATTGGAGTTAATGTGATTATTAGTCCTTAATTTTGGATTTTGCTGGTTTGATTTATGTTCATAGAGGACAAAAGACCAGAGCTTTACGTCGAGTGTGCATTGTAAATAGATGGAGTTCTTTTTGGTCTTCCCATGAGAACAAGGTTTCTTCTCTTTTCTATATATACTTATCATGATTTTGCCTTCCTTCATTGTGTCTTTGTTGTGATGTTGTGATGACCTTTGTAGAAGCGTTTTAATGTTTCATATAGCTCTCTTCTTAATTCCAGATTGAACACTACAGGGCCAGCATACTGCTGGAACAAACTCATCACTCTCTGAGATACAGAACTTGGAAAGTTTAATCCTTCAGAGCACAAACAACTAAAGCTTGCAAGGAGCTTGGATCGTGGCATTATTGACAGGGATCTCAAACCGAGTAATAACGAGCGGAAGTAAATATGGAATGGAGTTTTTTTTCTCTTGGTTTAATTGAAGTTGTGTGGTAGTTTCTTGTCATTTCATTATATTATAATGGAAGTTGTAATTTTCTTCTTTCAAAGATCAATACAAAAGTTCTAAAATATCCGCCAACAAGGACTTTGAGTGAAGATGAAAGACAAAGTTTCTTCGCTGTGTGGAGTGGAGTGATGTTCAGGTAAGCTGACATTTTTTGCTTCATCTGTTTTCGTGGTTCTTATGTTTTCATGTTACATGATCTTTTCCATATTGGCAGGAAGCAAAACATCACATCCCTTCAGCACATTGTAAGTTTTCTGTAGAATGTATATGCCAAATTTTGTGGATGAAAGGTATGTGTAGCTTGGTTTACTCTTGAACGTCTTCTTCTTGGTTTACTCTTATAGGATGTTTCAAACAAAGTTGGCTTACTTTCTGATGATGGCAAGAGATTTTACAAACAAAAGTGTTTCTTAATTTTTTTTTTTTAAATATGTTTTATATAATAAATAAATTTTATCTTAAATAAAACAATGTTTAACCATGATAATCTTATCATTGGGGCGTTAGATGACATGAAGCTTGTGGATCACCCAGTTAATGGCATGCTGGAAGAGGAAGTTGATGGCGAGGATCTTTTAGAGCTTGACCTTATGGAAATGGAAGGTAATCAGTCTCAGCCTAGGCCGATTGAGGATAAGGGACAGAGCTCAAACAAGAACTCCAAAGGGATTAAGAAGCTTGGCGTTAAGTGTAATGCTCCTTTGGATATCAATAATAGGAAGTTTGAGGTCCTTCGTAGGGGATCTCCAAGCAAATGTTCTGCGTCTACATGAGCACATGCAGCAGGGGGTGGTGAAAAACTAAGACGTCGCCACGGGTCTAACAAAGGCAAGGACAATGCGCCAAAGCATGATGGTTTGATGAGTTTCAAATACTCATCACGACACTATCCATGAAGACAATCAGTTGGAACTGTCAAGGGATTGGGAATGACCTCACAGTTCGACGCCTTACAAAGATGTGTCAGAAGCATCGCCCATGACTTGTGTTCCTTTCTGAGACAGAGAACAGGAGGCTCCTGTTGCAAAACATTCAGGCCGACTTAGGATTTGATTATTTATTTACTGTTGAACCACTTGGCCTCATCGGAGGTTTAACTTTATTTTTTATGGATGAATTTCAAGTTAATGTTTTATTTTCGAATAACCGTATGATTGATATTGAGGCAGTCATTGATGGAATAAAAGTCTATATGACGTTTGTTTATGGGGATCCTTTACTAGAGAGACGTGATCAAGTTTGGGAACGTCTTACGCGTTTCTCAACAACAAGATCTGGACCTTGGTTTATGATAGGAGATTTTAATGAAATTACGGGTCACAATGAAAAAGAGGGGGGACGAAAACGTCCTGATAGCTCATTTTTGCCTTTTAAGCAGATGCTTAATGATTGTGGGATGTTGGAATTTTCGGGGGACATGCTTTCATGGGTAGGAAAGAGAGCAGGCAGAACAACTGTTAGATGTCGCCTGGACAGAGCAGTAGAAAATCCGGATTGGCATGAAAAGTTTCCCCACTCGTCTGTCAAGTATATGAGGTTATGGGGATCGGATCATCGTCTGATTCTTGCAGATATACTCTTAAAGCCAATAAGGAAATCAAAGAAATTCAAGTTTGATAAAGATGGCTAGATAATGAGGAGCTAAGGAAGGTCATTCTTGAGGGATGAAAATCTCCTTATCTTCCTCCCAATGCGAATATTATGAAACATATTTCTAGTTGCCGAAAAGCTTTAAGCGAATGGAGAAGACAACATAACGTTAATTCGGCAAGATTGGTGGAGGAGTGTAAAGAAAAAGTGGAGGGTCTGTATGCAGATGACAATGCTACAACTGAGAAAATTGCAGCAGCGTTGAAAGAACTTTCGGATGCTCTTAAGTCAGAAGAAATGTTCTGGAAACAGAAGAGTCGAGTGTTTTGACTGAGAGAAGGGGACATAAATATAAAATACTTCCATGCCTTAACTAAGCAAAGAAGAGCAAGGAATAAAATTACGCAGCTCTTAGATGAAAATGGAAATATAGTTGAGGATGAAGAAGGATTTGTAGCCATTGCTACTAGTTACTTTAGACAGATCTTTGAATCGTCTAACCTAGAGGACATTGAAGAGGCACTAGCTCAAGTTCCTACGAAGATCACTGGAGCAATGAATGAGAGGTTAAATTAGCTTTTTTCGCTATGCATCCAGACAAGGCCCCTGGACCAGATGGGATGACGGCGCTTTTCTACCAAAAATTTTGGGATATTGTAAAGGAAGAGTTAACTCGTATGGTTAATAAATTCCTTTTTGATAGAACGGTGGAGAATGGACTCAATGATACAAATATATGTCTCATCGTAGAGGTTTACGCCAAGGAGATCTTTTGTCTTCATTCATTTTTATTCTATGCACGGAAGCGCTCGCTATCCTTCTTAATCATGCAGAGAATCAAGGGAAGATAATGGGGATGCGTATCACACGCGCGTGTCTTTCGGTATCCCACCTTCTCTTTGCTGATGATAGCCTTTTCTTCTGTAAGGCGGAGCCCCGTGAATGTGAAGAAGTAATGAAAGTAGTCAGGATATATGGTAAAGCATTTGGCCAATGTATTAATTTTGATAAATCTTCATTACTCTTTGGTAAAAGGATTAATACATCTACTAGGCAAGTGATTAAAGATACACTTGGAATACATAATGATGGTGGGATGGGGAACTACTTAGGAATCCAAGACGATATTAGTGGTTCCAAATGCAAACTCTTTGCATTCCTAAAAGATAACCTGATGCATAGAGTAAATGGATGAACGGGTAGATGGCTTTCGAAAGGAGGGAATGAAGTAATGATCAAATCCATTCTACTTGCACTTTCGACATACGTTATGTCGACGTTTTTGCTCCCATTGGAGATTTGTGAAATCCTAGCTAGTGCCATTGCATAATTTTGGTGGAGCTCTAATCCGCCGAAAAGAGGAATACATTGGGCAAAATGGGAAAAGGTTTGTCTACCAAAAGAAGAGGTCGGGATTGTGATGTTAGGAGTTTTCAAGGCTCCTAAGACAAATGTTGTAGTATAAAAGATTGTCGAACCAGTTCTGAGGGATATCAAAGCACTGAGAATGCAAGTACTCACTTAATCTAAGTGCAACCAATGATTTAGATGAGTTTTAAAACTATGACTAATTAAAAGGAATAACTAAATGATACTTTCTTGACTAAGGGAAAAGAGAACTCATGGGCATAGGGATTAGACCTTGGGTGATCAAGTATCGAACTAAGGATGGCAAATGATCAATCAAACTATCAACCTTAAGCCTAGACACAATTCTAAGCAAGCTCTATGTCTAGATGAATGCTCATTTGCTAACACATCTCAAACATCAAATGTCTTTGGTTGAATAATATGAAAGCAATCATTACTAACAAGTCTATTAGCTATCTTAGCACCTTTAACAATAAATGTCTTTGGCAAAGTATACTAAAAGCCTAGGAGAGTTGTCTCGGGCATTTCAACGAACACCTTTCGGGTGAGAAATGCCTAAGGATCAACAACTGAGTGGCCAACTCAGAAGATGCATTATGATTACTCTACTAGCAAGAAAATATGAATGATCTACACTAAAACATCCTAGCTCTAACCTAATCACCCTTAATCTCCCTAACCCATGAATTCAAAAGGTGATTACTCACTAATCTCCATGATTCCTCTTAAACCCATATTGGATTTCAGATTAACCATGTAGAGAAATAGATAAGAAACCAACAAGAACACAAGATGAAAGCAATGAAATCTGAATCAAAAGAGGGTTTTTTACTAGTTCTTCTCTAGAAAAGAGATTATCTTGCCTCCCATGGCTTACAAAGTACTTAACTTAGGTTTAGAAAGTGTAAAACGTGCATAATGAAATGACCAAAAGGCCCTTAAGTAAAATAGAAATCGAGCAGATAATAGGCGCGGAGCGACCTCGGCTCGTCGCTCCGACAAGTCGCTCCAGGCTTCGGGAGCGACCTCGCTGGGTCGCTGCGAGAGGTCGCTCCGAGAGCGATTTCTTGTCTCCGGGAACCAAGATGGCGAGCGACTTCTCTCTGTCGCTCTGGACAGGTCGCTCCAAGCTTCGGGAGCGACCTCGCTGGGTCGCTGCGAGAGGTCGCTCCGAGAGCGAGTTGTGTGTCTCCGGACGTGAAAACGCGAGCGACTTTGTGCAGTCGCTCCAACGGGTCGCTCTGGATCGGGAGCGACCTTGGTAGATCGCTCTGAGAGGTCGCTCCAGGGTCATCTAAGACTGTTCGGAGTAATGAGAACGCGAGCGACTTCATGGCGTCGCTTTAGGAAAGTCGCTCTGAGAAGCGGGACACAGCGACTTCGTGATGTCGCTCCGGGAGGTCGCTCCCATGCTCGGTTCGTCCAATGGTCACCTTTTCACCTCTTTTGAGCTCCAAATAACCTCATGTGGTACTCCAGTACCTAATAGAGACTCATGTATGCAAAATGCAACCTAAACATGTCTGAATCCTAATCAATATGATGAAAATGCTCATGGATGAATGGATAAAACAATGCAAATATGCAAGATATCAACTCCCCCAAACTTGTTCTTTTACTTGTCCACAAGTGAACTTTCTAGAACTCATAGGAAGAGAGGTTGAAGGTGGGAGCACATAGCCAAAAAAAACACAACTAGCACACTCTCTTATTACACTCTAACTTCTCTAGGCCTATCTTAACTCTTTTTGTTCTTACACTCATCATCAAGCATCCACACATTCAAATCAACCAACTCTCACATTCATTAAGCACAAAACATCAGGTGAATTCTTGCAAATGGTCAGTTGGTCCAAGTCATTTGGTTGGGTAAGGGAAGACTTTTATTCAAGTGATTCAAGAGGTTCAAAACATATGATCTTTAAGGTGGTTTACTCTCAAAACAAGTAGCCTTGACATTGCACATAATATATCTAAGAAAGGGACCAACTCATGCATACAATGCTCAATCTCCATTGTTCTACCCTTTTCCCAAACATACAAATCACACAATCATTTCCCAATGTCAAACCCTACTCACATCTCTCACCAAAAGATCCTAAGAACTTTAACTCCTTCTCTTTGAAATCTACAAGGGATTTTTCACAACCTCAAAACATTTCTTAGCTCCTAACAACTTTGCTAGCCCCCCTTTTTCTTTTCTTTTTCTTTTCTTTTTCTTTCTCTTTTTTTTTTCGTTTTTCTTTTTCCTTTTTTTTTTTTAGGCTGGGGGCCAAGACTTTTCAAAACTTGAGCTAGAGGCTTCTATACTGGTCCCAATAAAACAATTCACTTAAGCACAAAGAGTCTATTCTTTTCCTTTTTCATTTCTCCCAAATCATAATCACAACACTCACCCCCACCTATAGCTAGACAATAGAGTGTCCAATCTAGCAAGAATGAAGATCAAGCATTGTCGTTCCCGATACTCTCAACATTATGCACATGTAAGACTTTCCGAAAAAGGCCTCACTCATCAAACAATGAAAGCTTAAAAGGAGGAAAAGGTTTTGGGAGTGGTCTACCACTAGAGTTTGTCAAAAAAAGATTGGTATAAAAGATGTGACAACTCAAGTGTGTATAGCCATGACTCAGTACACAAGGGACCATGAGCAAGAAGCATTAAGTTCGTTCAGTTCAAATAAGGTTGTAGTTGGCTTCAAAGACTGAGTTTCAGCAATCAACAAGTTTCAGGAAGAGTTTTCAAGGCTCGAAACATACAAGTCTTTTTGAGAGGTGCAAAAGCTAGTCAAGTGCAACGTAGTGTTCTTTACAAGGCATTCAAATCATTGCTCCCAATGCAAGTGAATGCAACCTATATGCTCTAGACTCTCCTAAAAATGCAAATGATGCAAACTAAATGATTGATTTTTTTTTTTTTATATGCAAATAGGTATGCAATGCATGACTCAATGAAACAACATCAAAGCAAACATGATCAAATACTTGGTACCTCCCCCAAACTTGAGTTACACAGTCTCTGTGTCGTCAAGTAGAGAGAGATACCGAAAAGAAAACTAATATGCAAAAATGAAATGGTATATACAAGGGAGTGTGGTGGGTTACCTTCTATAGGGAATGAGTAGAGGGAGATGCTCCCTCCTCGTCGTCCTCAGGTGGTAACTCTTCAAGGTGCTCATCAGCAGGAGTGTCAATCTCTTCAATGTAGAAGGCTTGCCCGAACACAGTTGGTTTCCTCATTTTCCTCTTGATGTCAAAGTGGAGGATGTTCTCTTTACCCAAATGGAGATCAATCGTGCCCTCCTTCACATTAACAATAGCTCCTGCTGTAGCTAAGAATGGCCTTCCTAGAATCAATGGATCTTGAGCCTCCTCACCCATCTCAAGCACCACAAAATCTGTAGGTATCTCATACCTTCCAATCTTCACAGGGAGGTCCTCTAAGATGCCCACAGGGTACTTCACTGAACGATCAGCTAACACCAGAGAGAGTCTACACTTCTTGTACTGAGTGAATCCAAGCTTCTTTGCAACAGACAAAGGCATCAAGCTGACACTAGCTCCCAAATCGCAGAGACTTTTCTCAAATACCATAGGTCCAAGAGCACAAGGTAGTGTGAAGCTTCCTGGATCCTCTAATTTCTCTGGAACATCAAGCCTCTGGATGATGGCATTGCACTCATGGGTAAGAATCATCATGCTTCCATCTCCTTCTTCTTTGCAGCTACAACATCTTTCAGGAAATTGTTGTATTGAGGAATCAACATGAAAGCATCGATGATGGGCATTGCAACCTGAGCTTCACTCATTTGCTTCTCAAACAGAGCTTTGTATTTCTCTAGCAGCTGCTTCTTGAATCTACCAGGGAATGGAAGTTTGGGTTCATAGGGAGGAGGAACAAAAGAACTTTCACTTGCTGGAGTAACAACTTCACCATCCTTTACTGTCTTCTTCTCCTCTCCAACCTTTCCTTTACCTTTGGCTTCCACTATCTTCTCCAAGATCTCGTCATTGATCTTCTCATCAACAATCACCACTTCATCATCTATGTTGATGGCAACCCCCTCACCTAATTTCTCAGCATCCTTGGTGAGGGTTCTAGGAGGTAACTGCTTACCACTCCTAAGGGTGATAGCTTTGGCCTCCTTGGGATTTTGGTCAGACTTTCCAGGTAGAGATCCTTGCTGGCGATTCTGGTGAGTGTTCATGGAAGCAAATTGATTCTCTAAATTCCTGACTGTAGAAGCAAGGTGTGAGAATTTGTTGTTGAGCTCATTGTAGCTCCCATCAATCTTGGAATGAAGGTTCTTCAACTCATAACCAACTTGCTTCTCACTTCTAGTCTGAGACTCCAAGATTTGCTTCAGTAAGGTATCAGTGCTGCTCTCTTGAGGAGCAGAGGAACCAGACGAGGGGTTTTGCTGAGGCTGATAGCTGCCTTGCTGGTTGTTTCTTGGCGGATAGCCACTCTGCTGGTTGTTGGAATAGGACTTCTGTTGGTAGTTGTTGTACTGAAAGTTGGGTTCTTTCTTGTACCAGCTACCATTGTTGTTGATGAAACACAGCTCTTCCTGACCTTCCAAACCCTCAACTTCATGGACAATAGCTGGTGTCTCTTGGCTTGGGTTGCCGACAAAGTGCAGCTGCTCTTGGGTAGCTTTATCAGCAAGGAGGATGTCTATCTTTCCTGTAGAGCTTTCAACTCCTTCCTCGTTTGCTTATCCTCAGTTCTACTGCTTCTGTCGTGGTCTCCACTGTAGACTGCATCACTCTTTACCATGTTGTCAACCAGTTCTTCTGCATCCTCCTCAGTTCTCCCCAAGAAGAACCCATTGCTAGCTGTATCCAGTCTGGCTCTGTACTTAGGAAGAGCACCACGGTAGAATGTGCTCAGCAAGCTCTCCTTAGAAAAGCCATGGTGTGGGCATTGAGCTTGGTAGCCCTTGAATCTCTCCCAGGCTTCACTGAAGCCTTCCAAGTTCTTCTGTTGAAAGCTGGAAATCTCGTTTCTCAGCTTAGCAGTTCTTGAAGTAGAGAAGAACTTCTCCAAGAATGCTTTCTTGCAGTCATCCCAAGTAGTGATGGAGTCACTGGGTAGAGACTTCTCCCACTGACGTGCCTTATCCCCCAAAGAGAAAGGGAATAGCTTGAGCTTTAAGGCATCTTCGGACACACCATTGGTTTTTGACAACCCACAGTAGCTGTCGAACCTGTCCAAGTGATCAAATGGATCCTCTAGAGCCAAGCCATGATACTTGTTGTTCTCGATCACGTTGAGGAGTCCTGATTTGATCTCAAAGTTGTTGGCTGCCACAGCGGGTGCTCGGATTCCCAATCTATGACCATGAATGTTGGGGCGGTCGTAAGTGCCAATGGGTCGAGCTGCTCGCTGTTGGTTTTGAGGTATGTCTCCCATATCAGTACTCAATCTCTGCAAGTGAGCCTGTTGCTCTTCTTCTCTTCTATTTCTAGCACACTCTCTCTCTAAAGCTCTGATGTCTGCAGCTATTGGAACTAGGTTTGATGGACCCCTGCTCCTCAAGTTCATACACCTGTAGATTAAAGGGAGGTGAAGAAAGAGAATCAGTAACAAAAGAAAATAAAAATGACTTAGTCTCAAGCAAGTGACTAAATCTCAATGTTCAAATCTACTCAGAATTTGGCAACGGCGCCAATTTGATGTTAGGAGTTTTCAAGGCTCCTAAGACAAATGTTGTAGTATAAAAGATTGTCGAACCAGTTCTGAGGGATATCAAAGCACTGAGAATGCAAGTACTCACTTAATCTAAGTGCAACCAATGATTTAGATGGGTTTTAAACTATGACTAATTAAAAGCAATAACAAATGATACTTTCTTGACTAAGGGAAAAGAGAACTCATGGGCATAGGGATTAGACCTTGGGTGATCAAGTATCGAACTAAGGATGGCAAATGATCAATCAAACTATCAACCTTAAGCCTAGACACAATTCTAAGCAAGCTCTATGTCTAGATGAATGCTCATTTGCTAACATATCTCAAACATCAAATGTCTTTGGTTGAATAATATGAAAGCAATCATTACTAACAAGTCTATTAGCTATCTTAGCACCTTTAACAACAAATGTCTTTGGCAAAGTATACTAAAAGCCTAGGAGAGTTGTCTCGGGCATTTCATCGAACACCTTTCGGGTGAGAAATGCCTAAGGATCAACAACTGAGTGGCCAACTCAGAAGATGCATTATGATTACTCTACTAGCAAGAAAATATGAATGATCTACACTAAAACATCCTAGCTCTAACCTAATCACCCTTAATCTCCCTAACCCATGAATTCAAAAGGTGATTACTCACTAATCTCCATGATTCCTCTTAAACCCATATTGGATTTCAGATTAACCATGTAGAGAAATAGATAAGAAATCAACAAGAACACAAGATGAAAGCAATGAAATCTGAATCAAAAGAGGGTTTTTTACTAGTTCTTCTCTAGAAAAGAGATTATCTGCCTCCCATGGCTTACAAAGTACTTAACATAGGTTTAGAAAGTGTAAAACGTGCATAATGAAATGACCAAAAGGCCCTTAAGTAAAATAGAAATCGAGCAGATAATAGGCGCGGAGCGACCTCGGCTCGTCGCTCCGACAAGTCGCTCCAGGCTTCGGGAGCGACCTCGCTGGGTCGCTGCGAGAGGTCGCTCCGAGAGCGATTTCTTGTCTCCGGGAACCAAGATGGCGAGCGACTTCTCTCTGTCGCTCTGGACAGGTCGCTCCAAGCTTCGGGAGCGACCTCGCTGGGTCGCTGCGAGAGGTCGCTCCGAGAGCGAGTTGTGTGTCTCCGGACGTGAAAACGCGAGCGACTTTGTGCAGTCGCTCCAACGGGTCGCTCTGGATCGGGAGCGACCTTGGTAGGTCGCTCTGAGAGGTCGCTCCAGGGTCATCTAAGACTGTTCGGAGTAATGAGAACGCGAGCGACTTCATGGCGTCGCTTTAGGAAAGTCGCTCTGAGAAGCGGGACACAGCGACTTCGTGATGTCGCTCCGGGAGGTCGCTCCCATGCTCGGTTCGTCCAATGGTCACCTTTTCACCTCTTTTGAGCTCCAAATAACCTCATGTGGTACTCCAGTACCTAATAGAGACTCATGTATGCAAAATGCAACCTAAACATGTCTGAATCCTAATCTATATGATGAAAATGCTCATGGATGAATGGATAAAACAATGCAAATATGCAAGATATCAGATTGGCTTCCGCTTAATTGATGAGTTTAATCTAGCTCTATTGGCAAAGCAATTATGGAGATTGGTTCAGTAACCTGATTCACTGGATGCTCGAGTCTTGAGGGACATATATTACAGACTGTCTTCGCCATTAAGAGTAACATCTACAAGTAGTCCATCATATGTGTGGACAAGCATTTCTGCTGCAAGGAAGCTTTCGCTTTTAGGGATCAGACAGAAGATTCACTTTGGTTATGAAGTTAAGGTATGGGAAGATCCATGGATCCCGACGACGCCTACTAGACCAGCTACACCTGTAGCGCCTGTGTTGCATCCGAATATGAGAATTAGTGACCTCATTAATCAGGAATTGAAGGAATGGGAAGTGAGGCTACTAGTGGATTATGTCCACCCCGATGACATACCACTCATCTGTAGTATGGCCATAAGCTCTACTCATCGTCGTGATACTTTATGTTGGAGCTACACGAGGAATGGGCAATACACAGTTAAATCTGGATACTGGGTTACTCAAAATATGTTGAAATCAGATGAGAAAAAGGAAATTCTGGAACCGAGTATCACTAAGCTTCAAGCCTTTGATTGGAAGTTAAAAGCGCCAAGGAAGATGTGCCATCTTATATGACAATTGATAACGGGTCAGGTGGCAGTAACGAGAAATCTAGTAAGACGGAATATGAGGTGAGACAATTATTGTCCAAGGTGTGGAGAAATAGAAGAATTTGTAACTCACGCAATATTTGAATTCCCTCTAGCTCTCCAAGTATGGTCTTTATCAGTAAGTCCTTGATGCCCAACTACATTTCCAGTGTCAAGTGTCTACACAAACATGGACTATCTTTTTTTGCTGGAGGAAGAATGATATCTTAGAACCAGACCAAGACAGGGATCCTTATCCCTGGATAATATGGTACATTTGGAAGGCTCGTAATGATAAACTCTTCAGGGGAATAGACAGAGACCCTTTGGAACTAGTTCGATACGCAAAAAGTGAGTGTCAAACATGGTTTAACGCAAATGAGATGACACCACATGTGGTACAAGTCAGCTATAACGAGGAATACCAAGTCTTAAGCTTGGGTAATATTTGCCTGCTAAATGGATCTTGGACAGCTTACGATCGATTTAGTGGATGTGGATGAGCCTGGATGGACAGTGGGGAGAAAATACAACTCATGGGAACTCGGAATTACACTCGATGTGAATCAGCATTGCATTCGGAGGTAGAAGCGCTGCGATGGGCGATGGAGAATATGCTTTAACACTCGCCATGTCAAAACTTTGGAACAGACTGCAAGGAGCTGATTGCAATGATAAAGAAACCCCACGAGTGGCCACGCTTTGCGATAGAATTGGAGAAGATAGAGACGCTCCTGACTTGCTTCCCGGACTTCAAAAATATCCATATACCACGAGTGTGCAACCAGTTTTCTGTTTTTTTTAGCTAAGACTGCTAGAACCTTCCGTAGGGAGTTATTTTTCATTGGTTGTTTTATTCTGATCTGGTAACCAGACCACCTCAAGCTTGAGTAATAGAATAACCGTTCGACGTCAAAAAAAAACCATAAATAAGATACTTGCATTGGAAGACAAAATTTAGAAGTTGTTTTAAAAAAGTGCTGAACACCCTTTTATTACTAAAAAAGTGATTAAAAGCTTCAATAGGGATGCTAGGGTTAATAGTACTCTAAAAACCGATTCTTAGTCGAAAAGTGTGAAAAAAAATCTCAAATCATAAGTTAATAATCCCAAACTAATAATCCGGGTTAATCTCGCTCTAAGCCAACAAAGTATAATTAAATCAGTTATAAACATTGGGACGTTAGAAAAACACACAATCTACAGATTATCCAGCCAATATTGGGCTTCTCTTATCCAATTGAACACCCCAAAACTCAACTCTGTTTTTTTTTTACTGAAACCAAAACTACCTCTGTTGCAATGATCAAATACTGAAAGTCAACTTTTGTGGCTGTTTTAGGTTAGGATATCGTTTTAGCTTGTATTCAGTTATAATTATTCTTTTTCCGATCTCAAAGTTTCAGATTATTAACTAAATTTTATATTAAGTTTGCGGGTCTGTTTGTTTGATGTGCAAGAAAGTAAAAAGACAGGAGTTCTCAAGATCAATGTGATTTTGATATGTCTTGGTGAGCTAAATACCTAGCTCACTAGAGCATATTGATCAGAAGCAACTTTACAAGAAATCAATCACACCCAACTCTCCTCTCACACAAACAGAAATTTCTCAGAAAATGAAGTTGTCACACTAATAGTTGTTACATTGAAGATCTTGGAGAATATCATTCTAATAGAGAGAGAAAATTTGAACTTTCTATACAGTGAGACTAGCCAACTTATTTTAGGAGTATGCTTGCATGCATGAGAAATTGAAGAAAAACAAACTTATATTAATTGGACAAAGCAAACTTGCACATGAAAAATAATCAGAAAGGAACAAGGCGTAAACTTACAAACGTTTCTATGACTACTGATTACGTGCATATTGATATGACCATTAGTTGATCAACACACACATATTTCAAATTTATTGCAATAAAACTTTTAAAATACGTTGGAAAAGATGAGAAAGCTTTCAATGCTTCGATTCTCTAGTTCAGTCTAGGTTTCTCTTATTACAATCACCAATAACGGTTTCCATCTTGTCTTTGTCTTCTTGTGTACATCGTGTTCTCACCTGCAAAGAATATATAATACACAATATAATTGCTGTGATGCATGCTTCCACATAGGATTTTACTTGTTAACTAAATTAACAAATAGATGTCGTAAGTATTGAGAAAGTATTTTACCAAAAAAAAAGTATTGAGAAAGTAATTACCGTGACAGAGAATTCTAATAGTGGTATGGAGGAGGAGGAGATTTGTAGAGGTAAGGATGGTGTGGGGGAGAGTAGTGGTGGACTGGAGGAGGAGGTGACTTATATACGTACTTTTTCTTGGGTGGTGGTGGGGAATGATAAACCGGAGGAGGAGAGTAGTGCTTAACCGGAGGAGGAGGGGATTTGTAGACGTAGTGCTTCTTTGGTGGTGGTGGAGAATGGTAAACCGGTGGTGGAGAATAGTGTTTAACTGGAGGAGGAGGGGATTTGTACACGTAATGTTTCTTTGGTGGTGGTGGGGAATGGTAAACCGGAGGGGGAGAGTAGTGTTTCACTGGAGGAGGAGGAGATTTGTAGACGTAGTGTTTCTTTGGTGGGGGTGGGGAATGGTAAACTGGAGGAGGGGAGTAATGCTTAACCGGGGGAGGAGGGGATTTGTACACGTAGTGTTTCTTTGGTGGTGGTGGAGAGTGGTAAACTGGAGGTGGAGAATAGTGCTTAACTGGAGGAGGAGGTGATTTGTACACGTAGTGTTTCTTTGGTGGTGGTGGAGAGTGGTAAACCGGGGGAGGAGAGTAGTGTTTAACCGGTGGTGGAGGAGATTTGTAGACATAATGCTTTTTAGGTGGGGGTGGGGAATGGTAAACTGGAGGTGGTGAGTAGTGTTTAACCGGAGGAGGAGGAGATTTGTATACGTAATGTTTTTTGGGTGGTGGTGGTGAATGGTAGACTGGTGGGGGAGAGTAGTGCTTAACAGGTGGGGGTGGAGATTTGTACACATAGTGCTTCTTGGGTGGTGGTGGAGAATGGTAAACAGGAGGAGGAGAATAGTGTTTAACCGGAGGAGGAGGGGATTTGTACACATAGTGCTTCTTTGGTGGTGGTGGAGAATGGTAAACCGGTGGTGGAGAGTAGTGCTTAACCGGAGGAAGAGGGGATTTGTACACGTAGTCCTTTTTTGGTGGTGGTGGAGAGTGATAAACCGGTGGTGGAGAATAGTGCTTGACCGGAGGAGGAGGGGATTTGTATTCGTAGTGTTTTTTAGGTGGTGGTGGAGAATGGTAAACTGGAGAGGGAGAGTAATGCTTAACAGGAGGAGGTGGAGATTTGTATTGGTAGTGTTTAACCGGAGGTGGAGGAGAAGAGTAGAAATAGTTAGCGGTTGATTGAGATACGAAGGTGAGAGAGATTGTCAAGACAAGCAAAGTTGCTACTAAAGAGGCCACTGGAGACCCCATTGATTGTTTTGTTGCTTTGGTTTATGCTCTTAGAGTCTTCGCTCACACCCTTTATATAGCTGTTTTCAGTTTCACTTTTTGACATTGATATACCTCACTGTAAAATTGAAAATTAAGTAACGTAAAAATTACAAGCAGTTCTGTACAACGAACATATATTAAATATTATAGAGAACGAAGTGATATTGGTTTCTCCGATTTTCGTTATTGTTATTACTATCATTATATATATTACTCTTTTTTTAACATTAAAGTTTTAATTATCATTATATATTAAGCCGTCGATGATTGACATATTCTCCATGTTCGAACAACGTACTCGTGATTTTCTTATAACGTTGGATCTAGAGTCTCTTTCATCTGAAACCTTATGATTTTTACAAGCTCCTTTTGATACTTCTTTATAAAGACATTTTACTTGAGAACAATTATATAACAATGCCATAAACGCATATAAGTAATACTTGTAGAACGTCGTGATAGAAAATAGATGTTCACTTTAAGTTAAAAAGGTAAACAAAATTACACCAAAAAAAAAAGGTGAACAAAAGAGAATGGTCTCTGACTACGTTACATGTACAAACAACACTCTAGCAACACATGAAAAAATATTTTATTTAGCATGTTATACTTTTAGGACATGTAGAATTGTGTTCATATTTAAGATGTTACACATTTGTAGTTGTTCCACCATGTGAACGTCGAGCTAAAGCCAACGAATATAATTTCATGATATGATCCAAAATTTAATAAAAATGGCCCAACCCCTATATTTAGGATTTATCATGTATGTTACTCAACAAAGTTATTAAATTCTCTCCCCTTTCTACTTTTCCTTTTTCGGTTACATGCATCTGTTTTGTTTTTTTTTTTTTGTTAAAGTACATATGCATCTTCTTTTTCTGATATTTTCTTCTTGGCTCCTTCAATAAGTCCTTAATTATGAAAGATGGGAAGGAATATCTTTACATTCAATGCTTTAGATAAAGTATTTGCAAATTCATTTTGAGTACTCGAAGTCGAGGTTACTTAGTTTAACCATTTCCAATCTTGTTGAAGTTTGAGCTAGTATGATCTTCCTAATGCATAAACTGTTTTCGGCAATAAACCAGCCACATCTTTTCACAGATAGAAAAAAAAAAAAAAAAATCTTTTCACAGATAGAGTTGAATATATACGTCAATAATCGCATAGCGCTAGATTTAGCTAAAAGTGTTATTCGAACTCACCTACTTGCTAGTTGCTACTAGTCAAAGATGGTTACCACATCTATTCTTCATTTTTACTTTTGTTACGAAATGTAATCAATCCAATATATATTCTGTAAAAATAATGTAAACTCAATGTAATTATTCGTCTTTAATCAGACTGCGGTGTATACCAACAGTATTGCAGTTCACGCAATATTGGCCAAAGCCTAGAAATCAGTTTCTATTGGATATATATCCTTAATTAGGTATACCAAATTTACAATCGAGGTGAAAACTTCACAATTGAGTTTGTGTTTATAATAAGATACAATTATGGATATTATTGTGGACCTATATCGACACTAATATGAAACATGTAAACCTACATTAAATAACGTACGTAACATGTTCATCTAAAGCTTGAACTTACATCATTTTCTGCAGTCGTTTATATCTTTCTTTTCATCAACTACAATTAATCATGCAAGTGCTAGTTTTCTAATCACTATATTTTGTTCAAATAAATAACAGAAGGTATCTTTTAATAAGTATACGAATAAAATCAAATAACGCGTTGACTCAAGGCGGCTTGTTTGAAATGTAATAAGAGAGAACGTGGTCTGTCATACACACGAATATTGCTCCTGCCGGTGTCAGTGATTCTGTAATTTTCGATTTGGAGTTTTGCCTCACATTTTCTTTGATTAAGTTTAGAACACGTTTCCCCTCTACTACTTTTAGTTATATACTGTGAAATACGCAAGAGAAGAAAAAAGTTATTATGTAAGATTAACTAACATGAGAAAAGAAGAAGAAAAGAAGAATAGAATGGTCATGGAATAAAATGCCAACGTTCATCTACCGTCAAAATAAAATATAATTATTTAACAAAATGGGTCAAGAATCAAGATATGACAATAACAAAAAAGTCTAGATGACAAAAGTTGAATTATTTTGTTCGAATTGGATAAGTAACCAGCTAGATTAGGACATAGACAAATTAACAACTTCTTATTTCTTTAACATATGCTTGAAAGTTAACTCTCTTTTTTTTCTCTTTTTGCTTAAAGAAAGCTGACTATCTTGGTGAGACGTTAACGAATTACAAAAAGTAAACTAACACGACAATATTTACCTTTGATGTTAATATTTTACATATATAGTTAATACATTTAGATTCCTTTGTTGAAATGTAGCCAATATTTGATCCACTACGAAAGAAGACAGCTTTGGAGTAATATGGTTACATATTGACTAGATTTGCATCCAGAAGAGCATTTAAAGACCTCACGATAATATAACGTGGACCATTCTTTAACGTGTTAGGTACTTCTTAGGTTAAATTCGTTTTTTTTACTTTTCTTAATTATGCTTTTTATATTAATCTTATAATAACAATATTCTGCATGTATATATATATTTGTTAAAAATCGTTTAATGTGGTAAAAAAAAGTGTTGCCTCCAACGCTTGAATAGTATTTCTTATTAAACACAAAACCTAACTTCTCTTAAACGAATTCCAAAACAACTTTCCTCAAATTCTATATATAAACTAATTCTGGAGAAGTGAAAACTTTTAAGATTCATTTATAGTTTTATAATGAAATTAATGATTTTTGACATGGACTAGCTTAACATAAATTGTTGGAAAAGGAGAAAAAAAAAGAGCATTGATATATACAGTCCATAGACTTGATTATGATAGATATGAAGTCCATAATTCATTTATAGTTTTTAAAAATGCATTCGACCCCTAAGCTACTAACTACGTGTAATTTTGTTAATATCACTTAAAAAGAAAAGCACATAATTTATTTTTTTAATCAAAGTTCTTCTTCTTTATTCCTTTCCACAAGGGACTGTTTTGAATACAAGAAATTGAACTTGATGCACATAATTTCAGAGGATATGAAAAAGAAAGAATACACGTCGATAGATCAACCAATGTCAATACTAATAAGGGTGAATTTGTGAAATAAGTTTGGAATGAAAATTAAGTGCAAAGCATTGATTTTAACAGAATTAAGTATCTAACAATTAAATTTGATCTGAGCTGGTTTACCCTTTGAACTTACAAGTAACCGGTAAAAGAGAGATGGTGAAATGATATTGACAAGATGTATGGCTTAAACCCTAAATCCTGAAAGTTATACAGTCCAATTCCCCTACTAATAAACATACAGTATGTGATATGTAAGTATTTCTTGGAAACACGTACATAATCGTTATTCCGTAGACAGTTTTGTCGGGCCTCCGAATGTGTCCCAATATGCAATATATAATCACTGTCTTTTCAAAATAGTACGTATGTTATTACAGGTGATTAGTTCGACTGTAAATTATACAAATGTTTAATTTTTAATCAGTTGTATACTTATAATACTTATGGTTTTGAAAAAGACATTTGAGGTTTCTTTGAATTAATTGTAATCAATATGATAATTCAAAATATGACTTCTCTAAAAACTTTGAAGTTGGAGTTTGCACCATTAAGAGTAGAAAGAAAAAGTGTTGTACAAAGTACAAACTCATGTATGTATCTTTCAAACATTACTGGGACATGGATAAACATAAGTTGTAGACTTTTCATTTCTTAAAGGCTTAACTAAAGCCATATATAACAATACCAATCATACCTGTTAGATATACCCTCCAGTTAACTGAAACTGTTTAAATTAGGGAATATATCTATCATAATCATATATCACCAAAAGTATTTAGATTCGGACTTCCATTTGAGAACTAAATTTACACACATATATATAATGTTGAGACTACCAAACTTTTTAAAATGTTTTGTTAAAATGAAGGAGACCATCAAACTTGATGGAACAAAACAATAACTAATATCGAACCGCGGTTGGTGGTATTAGTTATAGAAGATAATTAATATGATCCTGATAAAATAATTATCAAACATAAGTGTCATTTTGACTGCTATGATGAAACTACTACTAACACAAATGTAAAACAACTCTTTTTTTTTTTATCGTTTTTGGATATATAAGTAACTAGGTGACCGGCCCGCACCCTGTGCGGGCATAAGAACATGATCGGTCTGCACCCTGTGTTCTTTCTCGGTCCGTACTTCACGAGAGGGAACACAGTAACGTCAGTATGAAGAGGTAGATATTGTGTGTATGTATAATTGCAACGTCACAAAATATTTTGTGTGTTTACGAAGATACTTTCATTCAAAAAATGGAATAAATAGTGTATAGTTTTAGAAGTAACAGATTTTATATTATCATTAATTAGAATTGTATTGTATATGTTTCGTAATTCTTTATTTTAGGTGAATAATATTATTTTTCCATAAATAATAAACAAACATTTATGTAGACATATTAAAAGAAAATATAATAAAAATCAAAATATTATCCATAAATAATATAAATTATGAAGTACATTTCTCGATAAAGAAAGCAAATTCAGTTAGAAACTTGCAAAAAATTAAATAAATTTTGTAAGCAATTTGACGGCTTAATATTATTTGATAGATTTTTAAATTTTTAAATTTTATTGAACATGAAATAATATTAAATTGACATACCGTCATCGGTCTCCTAACTCATCACAACCCATCTAGCAAAAACAAAAAATAAATAATTGCAACAGTTTATTCATTTTAAAATTTGTATTTGAAAAAAAAGTAGATTAAAATTACGTACCGTGACTACGAAATATTCTGAAAAACTTGTTTGTAGACAACATTCAATATTTTTGTCTGTGATTTTCCTTCTTTACCAGTTATTAGGATTTTTAATCCAGATCTCGACTTAATGATTTGAAAGTGAAACTTTGCCTTGCATTTTGTAAGTATTTTATAAACTATTTTAAAATTATGACAAATTTATTCTTTAAACAACGATAAATAATTTAAAAATAATATTAATAAACATTTTTGGATTTTGTAATATTTAAAATAGTTATTATATAATTATATTCGAACACAATTCATCAAGTAGAGTATAAAACTATTATAATTATCTTATATAAAATTTCGTTCATTGTATTTTATAGTTTATAAATATTAAAAGTAATAAATAAAATATTATTAATCTTTCTATAATACTTCCAAGGTAAAGTGGATGGCAGAGTCGATGAAAATGCATGTTAAGTTTTTTATTTAAAAAATTAACAAAAAATTACATCCATTTTTTAAAAAAAATAATTAAATTAATGCCTTTTTAGTTTTAAATTTTTATGTCTAAATCTATTAACCATTCAATCTATTAAAATAAAAATTAGTTAACTGAAAGTTATATTTTTAAATATAAGAAACTTGAGAAATGAAATTTTTTTTTTTTTTCAAAATCTAAATATCCGAACCCGATTTGAAATAACTGAATCCAAACTAAAAATACCCGAACCCGACCCGAAGTACAGAAATACCCGAACGGGTTCTACACCTCTATACCGAAAAACTCGAAAATCCAAAATACCCGATCCGAACCCGAACGGGTACCCGAATGCCCACCCCTACTAATTAGAAACATTATAATATTTTCTAAGCAATGTAATTAATATGATATCAACATGCACAAGTTTACTGTTTGAATAATAAGGAAAGTTTTTAATATTTGTCTTAGTTCTAAATCTTGCCCAATGCTAAACTAAATCGATAATTTTTATCCTCTAGCTATATATGGGCTTAACGAAATCGACAATAGTTTTGGGCTTGTCTACATAAGCGATTGATTAAAATAAATGAAAAATAAAATTCAAAAAAATCGACCAATAGAATTATAACAATTTTTCTGAGTAGCTCTATATTAATGTCATGTCAAGAGAAATCACTAAAGTGACTTCTCTTTTAATATATACGAGGATTGTATATGTGTCGTAATTCTTTATATAGGTGAATAATATTATTTTTCCATAAATAATAAACAAACATTTATGTAGACATATTAAAAGAAAATATAAAAAAATCAAAATATTATCCATAAATAATATAAATTATGAAGTACATTTCTCGATAAAGAAAGCAAATTCAATTAGAAACGTGCAAAAAATTAAATAAATTTTGTAAGCAATTTGACGGGTTAACATTATTTGATAGATTTATAAATTTCTAAATTTTATTGAACATGAAATAATATTAAATTGACATACCGTCATCGGTCTCCTAACTCATCACAACCCATCTGGCAAATACAAAAAATAAATAATTGTAACAATTTATATATTTTAAATTTTGTATTTGAAAAAAGGTAGATTAAAATTACGTACCGTGACTACGGAATATTCTGAAAAATTTGTTTGTAGACAACATTCATTGTTTTTGTCTTCGGCATCTTTTCTTTACCAGTTATTAGGATTTTTAATCCAGATCTCGACTTAACTTTTGAAAGTGCAACTTTGCCTTGCATTTTGTAAGCATTTTATAAATTATTTTAAAATTATGATAAATTTATTCTTTAAACAACGATAAATAATTTAAAATAATATTAATAAACATTTTTGGATTTTGTAATATTTAAAATAGTTATTATATAATTATATTCGAACACAGTTCATCAAGTAGAGGATAAAACTATTATAATTATCTTTTATAAAATTTCGTTCATTTTATTTTATAGGTTATAAATATTAAAAGTAATAAATAAAACAGTATTAGTCTTTCAATAATTTCGAGAATAGTTTCCATAAATTGTTATTTGTAATATTCGTTAGATTATATGGCAAGTGATGTTAAACGTCAATAAGTTAAACAATTCTTCCATATTTGGAAAACATATATATATATATATATGACAGTTACAAATTCAATGGTAGAGTATGTAAACTCATGTTTTCTACCAGCGTGAGTTAGAACACCGCTGTATTTAAGAATCATAAGGGCATTTACACGTCTTTATTCTTCGCTTTCACCATCCCACTTCAGCGGCTTTAGTTGAACCTTCCTATATATCCCTGAGAAATTTCCTTCCTGCGCCATTCCAAAAGGTTCTCTGCTGTGAGAAAATGACCTCATGAATTAAATAAAAACTGCATAATGCTAGCTTACTTACAAGATAGTATATTCAACAAAAAAATGATATAAGATAGTATTACTAAATGATACTATGTAATACTTTCCCGGACAATATTCAACAAAGAGAGAGAAAGTACTAAAGAACCTCTTCAAGAACTACTTTAACTTGACGAAGCTTCTCAGCATGTTCAATCAAGGTTTTCTGGATCACTATCACTCTCACGACCTGGTCTACATATAAAAAAAGGAAGACCATATTGTCGTTACCAGTATTCAACACATGGAAAAGATAGACCAAACATGCTTTTTGGAGACAAGACACAAAGAGTTGAGTTCAGGGTTCTAAAGATGAGGAGCCTTTGCGTCTAAACACATTTTTCTTAGCATACAAGCAGCATTGTCGTAATACCTTAATAGTATGAGAGGAGAGATTTGTGAATAATACTTTAAAGAATGAAAAGAGAATGTTTGTATTTTAAGACATTGGGTGTCTCCTATATATATACAGTTGATTTATTCTCATATTAATGATTTTAATATTTTGCACAATAAATAATAAAATCGTTTAAAGAAAGATATTAAATGTGTATTGTCAAAAAATGATTTGCAATGATATGATTTTAACTTGCGCAAGTAATCCATATTAGAAAGGTAAGTTATTAAAAACAAACAACCTAATTAGAAACATTAAAATATTTTGTAAGCAATATAATAAATATGATATCAACATGAGCAAGTTTACCGTTTGAATAATAAGGAAAGTTTTTAATATTTGTTTTAATTCTAAATCTTGTCCAAGGGTAAACTAAATCGATAAAATTTAATGATTTCAACTTGCGCAAGTAATCCATATTGTGAATAAGTGATTTGCATATTTAATGATTTCAACTTGCGCAAGTAATTTATATTAGAAATGTAAGTTATTAAAGACAAATTTTGTCAATAAATTATTTGCATATTTAATGATTTCAACTTGCGCAAATAATCCATATTAGAAAGGTAAGTTATTAAAAACAAACAACCTAAGGGGTGGGCACTTTACCCGATATCCGAAGTGACATCCGAACCCGATCCGAAAAACCCGAACTGAAATCCGAACCGAAGTAGCAAAATACCCGAACGGATATTGAATAAGGAGAGATTGGATACCCGAACCCGAACGGATAATACCCGAACCCGAATGGATATCCGAAGATAACCGAACATATGTATAATTAACTTTATATTTTTAGTTTACATCTCTCATTTTATATAAAATATTTATATTGATACTACACATACTTTAAGTTCATATGATATACATACAATTACGAAAAAATGATTTGCTACTCACTTAAAATGCATGTCAAGTTTTTTATTTAAAAAATTAACAAAAAGTTACATCCGAAATTCAAAAAAAAATAACTAAATTAATGTCTTTTTAGTTTTAAAATGTTATGTCCAAATCTATTAACTATTCAATCTATTAAAAATAAAAAATTAGTTAACTGAAAGTTATATTTTTAAATATAAGAAACTTGAGAAATGAAAATTTTAATTTTTTTTTTCAAAATCTAAATATCCGAACCAGATCCGAAATAACCGAATCCGAACTAAAAATACCCGAACCCGACCCGAAGTACAGAAATACCCGAACGGGTTCTACACCACTATACCGAAATATCCGAAATACCCGATCCGAACCCGAACGGGTACCCAAGGCTAAACTAAATCGATAATTATTATCTCCTAACTATATATAGGCTTAACGAAATCGATAATAGTTTTGGGCTTGTCTACACAAGCGATTGATTAAAATAAATGAAAAAAAATTCAAAAAATCCAGCCAATAGAATTATAACGTTTTTCCTGAGAAGCTCTATATGAATGCCACCTCAGCAGAAATCACTAAAATGACTTCTCTTTTAATGTAAAGGGGGATTTCTTTATTGATACCAATCCAGTGACTTGTACTCAAAATCCCATGTTGACAAGTTTATTCAGAAAATGAACAATTTTGCTAAAACTAATAAAAATATATATACTTCTATTACTAGTATTTATGTGCGGATTTGTTTTTTAATAATTCATTCAATTCATTATAACCACAAAAATGTATCATCGTAGAAGTTGGGAATTTAGTCATCGTCTATTAATATTAATTAATAAGCTTTCAAAATTATTAGTACTATTCAAATTTAACATGTACTAGTTTAAATTAAAAACTTTTCTTAATTTTAAAATTTGGAGTACTGCTTTTCCGTTTTAATGAAAAGCGTTGAGAGTTAATTATGGGACCAGGCGGCTTGGCTGATAATACTTCTTTTTATGATATTTTTTTCTATGGTTCATCGTATTGGTAATTAGCTTCTTTATTTGTAACATGGAAGAACTAATTAATGACTTAATGTATGTCCACTTTGAAAAGTCATTGTTTCAAGAATTAGAACAAACAAAAAATAATATTTTGGGAATTTAGGGCTCGATCTCACCTTCCTCCTCTTACCGGGTCGATCCGTTGTCTCTTATTAACAAAATCAACCATTGGTTAATTTGTTATCTAGATTCTAAGAGAAAAAAAATGTGTTTTCACCTCTTTGCCGAGAACCCAAACAACATACGATTCTAAGAATATAAAGTTTCTTTTTACATATTTTGCCGACAGTTGTAAGCACTTCTACTATTGCGAGAAAACATATATATGTTCAAATATCTCTTATGTGAAATCCGAAGTGTATGTACTACTTACAAGATCTGATGTAACATAAAATATATACGAAACAACATACTGCGTGAACTCATATGTTCGTTGTTCAAAAAATAAATCAATGAGAACAACTTCTAAAACATATCCAATGATAAATTTCTCCTAAGATCGGACTTAATCAACACTACACCTCCAACCTAAACCCTAAGATAATGAGACACATCTTCACACCAACACAAATGTACTTCCCCAACTCCAAAAGCTACGTGGCACCATCGTCTACTTTTCAAGAATCTACAGTGGTAGGCGATAGTGAAATGTAATTCCATCCACGATTATAACCATTTGACCACACATTTTCCCTCACAAAATTCATATTTCAAATAAATAAAAATATTACTAATTACTAAAGAAGAAGACAACGATATATAACAAATATTTACTTTTTTCCTTTTTCTTTTTGTTTTTTTTATCAGCTAGATTTTCTTTTGTCAGTAAAGTTAGTAAAGTAGTCAGGTCGGTAACTGTGGCCTGTGTGGAACGTCAGAAAATGCTGGGGACAACTATTATTACGTTGGTCATCATAGAAGCATTTTTTTCTTTTTGCTAAGACTGTAAATTTCATCAATGGTATGAGGTTGTTCTACAATAGTACTATAGTAGTAAACTTTTACAAGAGTTACCCTGGCAAAACGAAAGTAAATAAACAGGGCAACAATCAACAAAAACATAACTTCATTCCAAGAACAAACTCGAGGAGGAACTAATAGAGCAGAGAATGGATCATATTTTCATATCCATGGTCATAATTCATAAACAGCTGATCATAGTAAATTAGTAATAACATCATCTCAGAAACGGGACCTCTTCAACTTCTTTTAATACAGTACTCCCGTACAAAGAAATATTTATATAGTTCTCAAAAAAAAAATTATATATATATTTATATAATTTAGTTAAAAAAAGAAATATATGTATACCATATTCCATACATTCCGATGTTTTTGTATGTTTGATTTGAAAGAAAGTAATAGTTCGGTTTGAATGAAACAAATCAATGTAATTAAAAATTTGTCATTGTTTATTCATAAGATTTGGTTCCTAGACGTCACGATTTGGTTCTCTCTAATCCTTTTTCTGTTAATTATTTTATAACCTTTATTTTTTTTTGTGTGTAAAATGGCCATTGCTTTTATTATTATCATAGCATTATCTATTCAATTAATTTAGAGTCTTATTTCTATATATTGTACAAAAGTCTATGTTAGACTAATTATAGATTATTAATATGTCTTATTTGATATATTACTTTAATCAATCAAAAATCTAATCTATTAAATCAAACATGATATTCTGAAAAATTCTCCTAAATCTCTTTATTAAATTGTCTATAAATATGGTTACATTTTATTATTATATAGATATCCAAAAAAAAATTAAAGGGAATTAATATAGTTAAAATATGTTAATTAATTCTGCATAATAAATTGTTTAGTGAGCGTGACAATAAAACAAAGTATTTTATCAAACTCAAATTAGTAACATATATAATATATATTTATAAAAAATAAATGTAGATTCGAATCCCATATTATCAACATACAAACCCTAACATTTGCAATAATCTTCTGTCGATTTTGAAAATTAAAAAAAAAATTAAAAATTAAAAAAAACATATCCAGCGTTTTAACGCGGGTGATTTCCTAGTACTAAATTATTTCATGGAATAATGGCAATGAATTAAGTAGCTAGAGTTCATCAAATAAAAAAATTCACATTTTGACAAATGTAGATGTCACTTTTTTCAGGAGAGTTCTAAAAATACTAGAAAGCGAAATTTTTTTAAAGAAATTTAAGAGGGTATTTTCCAGTGTAACATCTCTTGAAAGTATTTGTATTGTTCATATATATTGTATAACATACACTCTCATTTTTTGTTTAGTCTGAAACAAATTAGCAGTTGGGTTTGAATGAAACAAAATGGATGTAATTCAAAGCTCTAGTCATTGTTCATTCACAAGATATGATCTCTAGACATCATGATTTGGTTCTCCCTAATCTCATTTATTTTGTTAATTATTTTATAACTTTTGTTTTGTGTAGAATGGTCATTACTTTTGTTATATTCATAGTGTTGTATCAAATTAATTCACAGTACGTAATGGCAAATGAACAAACTAGCTAGAGTTCATGAAATAAAAAATTTCACATTATGAGAAATGTAGATGTCATTGTTTCCAGGAGAGTCCTAAAAATACAAGAATGCCAAAACAAAAATATTGAAGAAAGTTGTTAAGAGGGTCTTTTCCAGTGTAAGATCTTTTGGAACCACTCTAATTGGTATTGATTAATATCTACTATCATAAGTGAACAATATAATAATGTAGATTAGGTAGTAGTGTAGAACAGAGACTTTTCGATCCACTTGAACCAATATTCTATAAAATGTACTAATATAATTTATGTTTAACAACTTGTCTCTCTTCCTTCAATCATATAAATTCGTTAGGTCTCCTAACATTAGTCTTTGTTCGATCAAGAATATCTTCAATATAATGTTATATTACATGTCATTAAACTATTATCATGGCAGTGAATCAATTATTCAGAGCTACGTCTATTAATTATTATATTCTTCCAAACCAGTGGCTAAAAGCAACTACATTTTGGGAGTGAAAAACTTTTAGAATTTTGTTTTTAAAAACAATAAACTAGATGTAAATATCGTTCATCTGTAATTTATTTACTTATTTAATTTTTTTCAGTAGGTGATGTGAATACAATTCTTATCGAGTACGTTCAGCCATTTATGAGAAAGGTATAATTGATATGGGACAAAATCTGACTTCTAATGTTCACCACATATTATCCTCATCGTCCTCTTCATCTTAAACCTCTTGAATCTTTTACTCCGACTTTATAAATAATTACATATATATACATATATAAATATCTGTAAAAATTAACATATAGAACGTGCTTTTTTGCTGCTTTATAACATTCATAATTTCTTTACCCTACTATATACTATTTTGAAGGCTTTTCACTCTTATATTAGTTTATCCACTACACCAATCATATCAAAACGAGTAAGGGCATGTGCAATATACAGACTCAGCTTAATTACAAAATCAAATCTTGTCTCAAAAGTCGCAATCTACTGCATGTAAAAGATCGGAAATACAAAAGAGAAAAGATTGATATGTACGATTGTTACATTATTAACGTGGACATGAGCATGAAACTTCTTGATGATTTATGATGATGAACAATAGAAAAGCCAAAATAAATATGTTGGACACTGAAAAAAAGCATCTGGTCTTGGGATATGGAATATACTCTCACCCCTACTCTCTCTATCCATCGCCGATGCCATCTCTATTGACTGTTTTGGTCGACCAAAGTATATAGTAGCAGTGTCCCTGATACCTTTTATCTGGTTATGAGATTCCTTAATCATTTGCTACTTTATTTATTAGATAGAACCTTTAACATCTGAGTTTTAACACCCAAGTATTTTTAGCAAAAGAAAAAAAAACATCCGAGATACAAACACATTCGTATTTCGTATAATTCCCACATACAAAGGAAAAGTTTGTAACAAATATATTTTGGGCTTTCAGAAATATCATTAATAAGATCATACACTTTAAATCTGTCATTAATATGGAAAATACGGAAATATATAGAGATTGCTAGATTACATCTCTGTTGTGTATAATCCATACATCTTTGTTGCTTTGGGTGAGACCGTGAGAGTAGTACTCCCAAGGATCTGAATAAGTGATCAAGTGTGTTTGTATTCTAGAGAAACAATAAGCTACCATTTGAGTGATGCCGCCTCCAAATGTCTCCCACTCATCACCTCCTTCCTCCGCGTTGTCCTGCTCTTCGACCTGGGTTTCTTGAAAACTGGATCTGCAAATTTTTGGAGTCCTGTTCATTTTCATCCATTCTATAGCCTGTCAAATGCATAGTAGCATAACATCAGTTAAAGTTCGAGTGTCTTTCTTCAGAAAAAAAAAAGAAAAAGAGGAATATGTTGATGAAAGATAAGTATATAACAAGAAATAAAGCAAAACATGTTGGACCTAATATTACCAATTTGGGACACAGGGAGAATCTCATTTTACCTTGCAGGGCGGTACGAGCAGTTGCTGCACATGCAGGATTTTCAAAATCAACAAAACATAGAACAACAGGATCTCCATTCCTCTGCATTAAAACCCTTTAGTTAGTCAAAAAAAGTAACGAAATTTGTTTAAAAAACTTCAACAATGTTTCAAGTTGGAGCCAGTGAATCTTACTTGCTTTGTATCTTTGGTCACAAGTCTCACTTCTTTATATCCCAGAAAAGGCCGAAATATATCTAAGACCATATACTTAAGGAGACTAACCAGCACAAGACATTCTTAAGAAGTTTGAAAACGAACCATAAAAAAAATAGGATACGAGATACTTCCCTCCTAGAGCAATTAGAAGGAAGTCCTTCGACAAAGAGAGTGTTGGATGCATCTGGAGGTAGACGAAGCAGTTCTCTTCCAGGCCTAGCAACAACTAAATCTTGTTGACCAAAACCCAAATCTCGACCATTAGGCCCAAAATCTGGAGGCATAACTCCACCACGCCCAGGCATAAGCTCACCCATGTCACCTCCTCCTCGTCTTCCCATGCCAGCACCATGAAAGCGACCAGCTTCTTCAGATGGCATAGAAGACGTTTGCTACAGAACAGTGAAGACTTTTTCAATTCACTGACGAAATAAACGAAGAAGAGACAATACATAAAAGTACATAAGTGAATAATAAAGGATCTGTACCGCACTCTGGAGGTAGCGATCATAAGCCGACCCAATAGTCCTCGTATCTCTTACAGAATGAGGGATACCTCTATCCTCATCTCGTGACACGTAATCATGTTCTGAATAAGACAAGGCGTAATATTTACATGTAAAATGTACTGTAGACATGAATCAGCAACTACCAAGCAGTGGTTTTGATGAACATCTCTAACTTAAGCATCAATGTAACAGGACACATACACAGAACCATTCCATCACAATATAACGAACGGATCAAAACGCCTAAACTCAATTATAGCTCAGCCTATTGAGTAAACAAATAAGTTTTTAGGGCAAAGGAGCAATCTTTAAGACATATATAACCTGTTCAATTGTCTTTATGACAAGCCGCACAACAATGCCCAATACAATGAAACATTTGAATCTCCCAAGTATAGAAACAAGCTTCTCTAGGTCTAAATCGTACGATCACAACAAAAAAAGGATGGAGAATTTAGCTTTTTTACCGAAGTCAGAACGGTGACGTTTCAGAGGACCACCGTGAGGGATCGACGACATCGGAGGAGGCTGATGGTGTCGCTGCTGCTGGTTCCAGTACCCATCTGCCATTGACGGCGACTGAAAGGAACAATAATTTCTAATTTTCGCTCGATTTCAGTTTCAGTTTCTGCTTTTAGATAACCGAATGATCCGAATTTCTGTTACCCGACCCGGTTTATTCTGACACTTATTTAACGGGCCTATAGACTCATATACCTATCGGCCCATTTGATGAAAAGCTACTTGAAAGTGTTTTGGTCTGCCCTTTAGATTTTTTGTTAGACCATCTCCAATGGCTTACTCTATTTTTTACTTTTAAATAGAGTAACTTTATAATAGAGTTTGAGTTTGCTCCAATGGTACTCTAAAATAGAGTAGAAAATAGAGTGATTAACAAAATAAAAACAAATTACTTTATATTTGGAGTAAACCTATTTTTCACTCTATTATAGAGTGAGAAATAGAGTACCATTGGAACATTTTTTACTCTAAACTCTATTTTAAAATAAAAAATAGAGTAGGGTTGGAGATACTCTTAGAGCATCATTATTCCAGTCTCTAAAAGGGTATTTTAGCCTAATTGGAATTAAAAATAAAATGAAAAATACATTAATAAGAAAGATACGTCTCTTAATCAAGGAAAGGAAGGGAGGTCTCTTGTGGACAGGTGTCCAAAAATGAGTGGGGAAGGGTATTTCGGCTCCTCTCTCTCCCGACTTCTCTCCTCTTTTGGCTTCTCTGGGACATCACCTCTTTTGCCCATCCTCCTCATCACTCAATCTCCTATACCCACTAAAATCATCTATACCCATAACTCTTTAATGAATTGTGGAAAGACTAAACTGACCTTGATTTGGGGGGATGGGTTGAATGAAAATCGAAAATTGTAATGTGATTGGGTTGGGTTTGTGATTGAAAATCGTTGGTTTGGGAAGTTTGGTTAATGGTTTTATTAAAAAAAAATTAATTGAGAAAAGCTAAATCCCATCTTCTTCCTCCCCGCAGCTCCCCGAGCAGCTCCCTCCCCCATCCCCGCTCCCCCATCCGGCTCTGTCGCCGCAGCTTCTCTCCTCCTCCTCCATTTTCAAAGTGTTTCCGGAGGTCTAGCATTCCATCGGCGCAAATATAGTTGGGTATTGCAGGTAAACTCAGGTCCCCCAACTTCTCTTGAGAAATGCATGTATTTGGAATCGAGCTAGGAGCAATGCACAACAGCATTGTTTAGTTGATGGGTCAATTAGTATAGCGATTTGGTATAAAATGTATTAATGTGGTTGAATTAAACGTTGATAGATGCGATTCGAAACCTAGTGTTTTGGATTATTGTTGGAAAACTGGGAAAAGTAGAATAACTAGGAAAACTCGAACAACTGGTATAACTTTGTTGATCTTGTGCGATATTTTTGGCAGGATAGAATGACTAATAACGTATTCGTACATTTTACATATGAAGACTGCATGTATGGTATATCTGTGAAGGCATCAGTGGAGGATGTGACGCTGTCAATGTTATAAGAAAAGATATATAAGAAGCTTGGGTTGGATGAACGTAAGGAAAAACTGAAATTGAGCTACATTCCGATGGTGATACGTTGCAAGAAAGCTGTAACTATTGCTGATGATGACGATCTTTATGTTTACCTCGGATGTGTCGATAAAGAGAACCAAAGATGTCTTTTGGTTGTGGAGAGTAGTGAAAGGTCGGGAGCGAGACCACAAGATAAACTTTCGATAGCGGGTAAAAGTTCTGTTGGTATGAACTACAACGATTTGCAGCTATTGGAACATGAAGTTGGACCTAATGCCATTACATTGTACGTTGGTGAGAACCAGGGGAATAACGAGGTGAGTGCTAAAGAGACTGGTACTGGTATGGAGACTGATACTGGTATGGAGACTGATACGCCTGCGGAGACTGATACGGCTGCGGAGACTGATACAGGTATGGAGAATGATACGGCTGCGGAGACTGATACTGGTATGGAGAATGATACTGCTGCGGAGAATGAAACGGCTGCGGAGACTGATACGGCTGCGGAGAATGAAACGGCTGCGGAGACTGATACCGTACATCCAACCGCCGATAAGTATGTTGAAGAGCCACCTGCAATAGTACGGAGTAGTTGTATAGAGGAATGGGGCGATGGTTTGAGTCTCAATAAACATGACGAATTTCCAAGTAAGAAGGCAATTCAGGAGATGGTGGATAGAGCTGCATATTGTGAATGTTATCGTTATGTCACTAAAAAGTCTGATCGAAATCGATTGGTGATAACATGTTCGCAAGCTGACTGCAAATGGGTAATACGAGCTTCAAGGATTGCTGGGACAGAAATTTTCTCAATAAAAAGCTACACGAAGATGCATACATGCTCGCGGACACAACAAAGTGACAGCAACGACAAGAGAAGAGCGTCAGCAGAAGTAGTGGCAAGTTTTTTGAATGAGGAATTCCCAGGAGATATGCAAACTCCAACTCCAAAAGATATTAAGGCTCTGGTTAAGTCCAAACTTGGTGTCATGATATCCTACTCCACAGCATTGCGTGGAAAGAATTTGGCTTCTTGTGATACACGTGGTAGTCCGGAAGATAGCTACAGGATGATGTATAGCTATTTGTACATGTTAGAGAAAATGAACACGAGAACAAAAACTAGTGTGAAATTGGATGACTCAGGTAAATTCAAGTACCTCTTCATAGCGTTAGGAGCTTGCATTGAAGGGTTTGCAGTTATGAGAAAAGTGATTGTTGTCGATGCAACATGGCTAAAGAACGGATATGGGGGTGTTCTAATTTTTGCCAAAGCTCAAGATCCTAACCGTCATTGCTATCCACTTGCGTTTGCTGTACTTGATGGAGAGAATCATGCTAGTTGGACCTGGTTTTTTGAGATGCTTAGAAGCGTTATACCAGACTCTTCTGAACTGGTTTTCATGAGTGATAGAAATCCAAGTCTGATATTTGCAATAGCAAACGTGTACCCTCAGGCTCACCATGGTCATTTTTTATGGCATTTGAAGGAAAATGTTAAAGGGCATGCTTCTAACGTCACCAAAGATGTAGTCGGGCATAGATTCATGGAGTTGGGAAAGATGTACACAATGGCGTATTGCAGGACAATTTATGCTGTGCCAGACATGTCTGTATGGGAAGTCCCGGATCACATCAGGGAGCTGAAGATCATACCTCCGGATCCTATCAAGCGGAAGGGAAGGAAAAGAGTTAATAGACTTCCATCTGGTGGAGAACGCCGTAGGAGGACACAGAACAAAAAGCGGCCTAGGCAAAATTTTGGTTTCAATTGGCTGTTATTTGGAAATGGTTCAAGCCCTTCAGAGCAGAACACGGCCTAACCACAACTTGTTACTCTGTGTAATTTGTATTTTTTTCGGAAAACTCTGGAAAACTATTTTTTCTTCTTTGTAAAACTGCATTGTGTTTCGAGTGTGACATTATTATTATGTAGATGCAAACTTGATTCGTTATGACATTTACTATTATGATTACTCTAGTCTGACTAATAATTCAATTAAACATGTTTTTTTCAAAACTTTCTCAAAAATTATGAAAACTCTTACTATCTCCATAATAAACCTTATAGTTTCACTCACACTTTGTGAATGAAGAACATGTCACAAAAGAGATTATCAGGTAATGTTTGTTTCCCAAATATTTGTGCAGTGAACAAGATAAATATCATGTTCAAGTACTAAAATCGAAAGTAAAACAAGAAAACCAAACTGAAAGCACTGGTAACACTGAATAAATTATAAACCACAGAAAGTACAACTATGAGCAAATCTCGTAAAACTAGTATCTTATGTAAAACTAAGAACAAATTTCGGGGAGGGAAATGAAATTACATTGGCGCCAAAACATATGAGGGAAAATAATTATTTTAATTATTTTAACTATTTTCATTTTTTTTCTCTATTTTCTTCCATTTCCCCTCTATGTCACGTCCCATCTCTCTCTCTCTCCACTCCATCCCTCTACTTCTCCTCCCCCTTCTTTACCGAGCCATCTCTCTCTCTCTCTCCACTCCATCCCTCATTCCTCTCTCTCGATCTCTTTCGGTTTCTCCCATTTCTCTCTGACAGTAAGAACTGAAGCATGACTCATCCCGACGAGGAGTACAGTCACATGAAGGCCTTGAAGAGACACAACGACATGCTTGGTTTCGTGGCTGATGCACAGTACGGCGTCCCGACCAAGTGCCCGTGTGGTGGAGGTATCATTCCCGAGGTATCTCCGTGTAACAAGTTTCCCAATGATTTTGATACGCAACCTGGAAGGAGGTACTTCACCTGCAAAAACTTTGAGGTAATTTTCATGTCGTGCAAAACTGGTAAAACTTGTATAACTAGAACCTGCTAAGCAGGTAAAACTTGCATAACTAGGAAAACTAGGAAAACTAGGAAAACTAGAAAACTAGGAAAACTAGGAAAACTAGGAAACTGGTAAAACTGGAAAACTTGAAAAACTTGTATAACTTGTGATAAAACTTGTGCAGAATAATGGTCTCCACTTTCGTACGCCGTGGGTGTTCGCGATTCAGGACGAGGTTACTAAGTTAGTAGACCGTGTCAAAGAGATGGCTGAGGAGATTGATCGCCTCAAGGCTCAGCTTTACCAACTCCACCGTCCATGATCCCATCTTGTTGCTCTAAGTTGTTGTTGTTCTAAGTTGTTGTTGTTGTTGTTCTATGTCGTATGATGGTACTTTGATCCATGTTGCTACTTTCCTTCTCTATGTGTGTGTCTTATGACTCTATGTGTGTGTCTTATGACTTAAACTATCTATCTAATGTTTATGTGTTTTGTGGTTTACTTCTCTATGCGTGTGTCTTGTGACATTATACTAAAATAACAAGTTTGCAACATCAAACCAAAATCAAGAAAATGATTAACTAAAAGTCGAAAAATGATTAACTAAAGTCACAGACCAAATCTATATCATCATTCAGGACGTGAAAATGATTAACCAAAAGTTCAAAGTACCAAAAAGCAAACATATAAAAGACACACAAAATAAGTTCAAAGCACAAGACATTGTGCTCTTAAGATCAAGTCACAACCAACATAGACGCGTCCCCAACTAGAACACATGATCTTCCTAGTTCACCCGGGAGGAAGAAGCAATGTCACCTGCAGATTTAAGACACTCCTTACTTGGAGCACAGACACACATCAATGGCCAAGTGTTCCCATCTCCAACCACATTGAAGACAAAGCTGTCTCCAATGTGGCATTTGTTTTCAGCACAGAACTTTCTCCACCCTTTGATGTAGTAGAAGCCGCCTGATTCGTTAAATCGCATTGACACATTCCACGCCTTTCCCTCTATGTTCACTAGTTTCGCCTTTTTGCATTCTTTGTTCAGAGCATTACAACCAGTAGCCCCCACAGGGAGATCCTGCAACAAAAGAACATAAACATATGTGTCAGAACAACATAAAGATGTGTAAGTACACAAAAGAACACTCGTTTCACTCACAAGTTTGTCTTCACGGACATTAGAATCCGTGACCTCAGCCTTAAAACAGTAGTCCCACGAGTAAGAAAACCTTGCCCCTATTCCTGCTGAAACACAAGAAACAAACAACAACTTCAAAAAACCTCATAAGTAACCTATGCTAGTACGGTGACTTTGAATCACACTAACTATTGTTCTGGTGGTCATGGGCTTCTTCCATTGAGTTGGGATATGTGTACTGGATGTCACAGCAGCTCGGACCAAAAGGAGTGACGTGAAAGACCATGGAACCTTTGAGTTTGAAGATGACAATGTCTCCTATTCGAAGGTCATGTGCCTCAGCGAACTCCTTCCAACCTCGGGTGAGTCGCCTCTCTTCTTGTATCACTTGCCATGTTTGATCCATAGAGTCGGATGTTAGTGTCCATGTGTTCCCATTCGTCTTCCCTTGGATGTGCTTGGAGAAAAATACAATGGGTATTGTCTGCAATCAAGATTTGAGGTAAGTTACACAAACAAGGAAGAAATCAGGTTCTTGCAATCAAGAAAAGGCAATACAGAGAGTGTGTTTAACAAGTAAGTCTGGAATCCAGGAAGCAAAGGTTGGAAGAAATGAGGTTCTTGCGGTTGCACCATCTGCAAACAAGAAACAAAAATTAGACAAATCAACTAAGTTAGACAAATCACGGACCAAATCAAGAAACAAAAGCTAGACAAAGTTAGACGCATGTCAAGGAACTTGCTAAAATCACAGACCAAATCTATATCATTCTATATCATTTTCAGTTTTATTTAACCATTTGCTATAACCGAAAACTAGCAAATGAACTCAATCAAGCATCATGAACTCCATCGACTGAGCTAGCATAAAATTCTCAATCAAGCATCATGCACTCGATATAACCAAAACTAGCGTCATGAACTCGATCAACAGATCTAATTCATGAACTCAATCAATCAAATACGCTAAGCAAAGCCGTCACTCGATCGATGGACCGAATCTAAAAACCCTAAGCAACTTAATTAACCATTTGGTGGTGTCGCCATCTAAAAAACCCTAAGCAACACTAAACAAAGCCGACGTTTTCTCCAACCCTAAAGAAATGAACCGACGTTTTGTAGTTTCTTCATAAAAATGGTAAACTCGATCGATGGAGAAACAGAACCGACGAGGAAGACATACCTTCGGTTGTGTCGCTATCGGTGGGATTGGCCGTCGCTGGTCTCCTCTTCGGTGGGATTGGCCGTCGCTGGTGGTCTCCCTCGGTTGTGTCGCCGAAGTGTCAAGAGAGGGAAGGGCTTCCCGAAAATGGGAGGGAATCGGGTTTGGTTTGGAGATTTAAGAAAGTGAATTGGTACCATTCAGTTTTTGGACGGTTAGGTTTTAATTTCGGGTCGAAATTAGGGATTGGTTCGTGGTTCAACTCAATTCGGTTATTACTTCGGTTAAGGTAGGTACAACCGGTAAATACTTCAAATGTTCTAGGGTTAAATGTAATTTCCGGTTTTTTATTTAACTTACCATTTTTGTTTTGTTTTCATATCTTATGGAGATTAGAGATATAGCTGGGTGGGTATAGGAGATGATGTCCCGGCTTCTCTTCGCAAGTCATCTTGACTCTCCCTTACAGATTCCGAATCAGCATCCATGGATGGAAGAGATAACAGACGGAGTGAACAAGATGAACTTGGCCATTGATTCCCAGAAGAAGAACCGGATTCAAGTTTCCAACACCAAGAAACCATTGTTCTTCTACGTCAACCTCGCCAAGGTACACACTTTCCTATTTATTTCTGGAATCAACGATCGAGGAGATCATTGTCTGAATCCATCAAAAGGTTCAATCTTTCTGGAAATTTCTATACTTTAGCTGTCTTGTGAGAATCACAAAGGTGTAAGCTTTGATTGGTGTGTTGATTACTTATGTTATAGGATCTGTAAACGGCTATTTTCAGTGATTGTGTAACTGGGTTTTGTTTTTGACTTTTGTACAAGTCGGTGGAACCAGATGGTGAATCATATCGGATTACCTGGAAGCAAAACGTTTGCAGAACAAGTTGAGATTTTGTCTCAAAGGTATTGCCCTGACATAGCTGAAGACAGAAGATTTTGACAGCAGACCTTTTGTTCCTGAAGATTAATCAATTCTAGTAAGAGAGTTTCTTGTTCCTTTTTTGTGTTCTACGTTAAGGTCAACTTATGTTTTGTGAGCTTGAAAAACTATGTTAAGGTTTTTGATCGTGTTCATCTTTTTTTTTTTTCTTTGTGCATTAATGTTTATCAATCATAAGAATATCTAGTGGATATATCCATAAATTATTTGTGTTCTAGATATGTCACAAGAGTCCAGCATTGATGTTGCAGTAAAATGATATATGAGTTTCGTTACTTGTACTTTGCTTGGCTTGGAATACAGCTAATCGTCTTCTATTACAAGGCATCTTCTAGTTCAAATTCTATCTATTGGTTACAGGTCCTGAGGTTTGAGTAACCTTTGAATCTTGCTGATCGTTGAAAAAGAGAAGTGGGATAAAGATCTTTAAAAACAGATTGGGTTTCTGCTTTCGTCCATAAACAAACAATAAACCAAGCAAAGAAATTGTATTATTGATAAGATAAGTGAATAGTATAAATCACTAAACAGATGAACTTTTCGTGAGATATCAAAATTTGATTCTTTGTTTTTTTGGTCTTGCAGATTGAAATTACGCTTGGGAAGTCAGAGAAGTTTGATGAGCTAATGGCTGCAGCCAATGAAGAAAAGGAAGAGCAGCAGAAGCTCAGGTCCAGAGCTGAACATAGCTTACTCCTTATCTCTGATGCCTTTGTGTTTATTCATACTCAAACTCAAGTACTGTCTCCTCCCCTTTTCTCATCTCACTCACACACTCTCTCTCGTTGCAGAACCTTCTCCTTCCATCTCTCTTGTTAGTTGATTTCATTACTTGGTTCTTTATAATAAGTCCTTTTAAGTGACAGTTCTCAAATTTCTCACTCTTGCTTCTTCATTGCCATAGATTCAATCATGCATCTGTTTACTCCTCTTCACTTGTTTTGGATAAGCTCTAGATTTTCATCTTATAGAAACTTCTACCTCTATGATCATTTTAATAATATTTTTTTTTTCTAAAAACCCTTAAATAAGAGACTTGCAATGGAAGATATAAAAATTGAAAGTTCTTAATTAAGTCTTTTAACCAAATTTACTATTTAAATAATATTAAAAATTAATTAAGAGATCTTTAAAGGATCTCTAGGATAATGATGCTCTTAATCTCGTCCTCTCCACAAGTAATTTGTCACTCGTAAATTTTCCATTAATGGGTTTGACTAGGTTCTCTAATAATTAGATGGTGATTATTTGAAACTCTATTTTGTATAATATTTTATGTGATCTTTTCTAGAAGATTAATTAGCAGACTATTTAGTGGGATTTGTTGAGTAATGAAAGATAAGTTTCTGAATTTTAATATTGAGAATTTTCGTGGGTTGTGATCTAAAAGAGATTCACGCAACTCTTTTCTAGTAGACGATAGTAGCAAGACTAATCAAGTCTTGCGAGCTGAGTTACGCACACTTACTCTGAAATGGACCCACAATCAAACTTTTCCCATTACTATACTCACCAACATGGCGTAGATATCACTTGTGTGGATATGTAATAATAAACACATCATGGATTTGGTTTTACAATATAATTGGGGTTTAGGCTGAGTCGGAGATGCTAACTCCAAGAAAGCTCGGGAAAATGTAGAACTAGCTGCAGGGCGATCTTCTAAATCAAATGCCTGCAAAGGAGGTCATATGATATCTAAGTCGAACCTCTTAAGTCAAATTGCTAAAGCAAATTAGCTCTTGTGAAGACTAGTCAAAACTAACTTTTGCACCATTTTATTAATAGCAGATAAAGTCTATTTCTTGTATTAATGACCAAAATGGTTCTCATTTTCCACAAGAAAATGGACTGGAAGCATTGAATCTTGTGAAGCTCATGGTTTTTTTTGTGAACCTCTCATGTTGCTTCTATAGAATCCCCAGAGTGGGCTAAGCAGTATTAGTGGGGCCTGTATTTAACCCTTATGGCCTTCCATGATGGAACTTTAAGATCATAGACGAGTTTTCTTCAGTCAAAACAAACATCTCCTTTTCATGTTGAAATGCATTTTGACCTTATACAACTTTCTTTCACTGTACCCGTCTATGTATTAGTAGTTTTAAAAAGTTGATGTCGAATAAGATTTGAGGAGCATGAAGCAGATGCATGGTGGTTGGACAATCCGAATATAAGGTGTAAGAGAAATTAAACGTGCGGCAATTTTCATAAGAAATCATGCCGGTACGTCACCTACTGTAAACCAGATAGGTAGCGGATCCAAACACAGACATTTCATTTTAACCCGCATGTTGTAGCTGGTCGATATTTCACCCTGTCACTACTTTGCACGCAATAGCTTCATTTTTCTATTATATAATGTTATTCTTCTTCTTCTTCTTTTTTGCAACAAGTCAATTACACAAGTGAAAGTACTTGCTTTTACTCCACTGATTGTTTTTGAAATAAAAAATAAGCAATCTAGATTTGGTATACAAACAAACCCAAAATTCATAACGTTTAATGTACAAACAGTAACAATAATAAATGCCTCCAATTAGATTATAGTCGATGAGCACAAGTAGCTAAGGAGGAACAAGAGTCACTAAAGATAGTATTTAAAACTATGAAAATGCCCACCGAACACGCATACATATATCATCAAATTGCCAATTTGTTTCTAACAGATGACGTCAACATGACGACATGCAGAAGTATAACCCCTCTAATTCTATGAGAGTGTTTCCTAAAAATGATGAAAAACGTATAACACATCATGTGTCCCTCTATAATACTTGTAAAACTAAGTTCAACTTGAAATAAAATCCCAATCTAACAATCAAAAAAATTTGTGAAAAGGTCCATGGAAGAAGGAGACGGGATCGTTGGAGTGGCTTGTAGGATTGAGCTAAAGTCATTGAAGAACGACGAAAAACCTTGAGGATCAGATCCTCCAACCGTAGAAAAGAAATCTGGCGATATCTGCGGTAGAGAAGCGGGCCCTGGAGACAAGATTCCAGCACGTTCGGTAGCTCGGTTTTGATGATGGTCATGTTGGTAATATTGATTCGTGCTCTCTATGCCACCCACAAACCCTAGTTCATTTGAAACATTAGCTTTCTCCATCGCAGCATACCTAGCCGCCGGAGATATCGAACCACGGGATGCATCGAACACTGCTGACGTGTCTCTTGATGCAGATGTGTAGTCTAGTGCTAAGGGGTATGGAGAAGAGGAGGATGGAATTGTGGGGGTAGAGGTTTTGCCTGTGAGACGTTGAACCAATGTCATGAAGTTATTAGGATGTGTATGTATAATCTTGGGAGATACAGTGTATATTATCACTGGACCGCGTGGAGGCAATAGTTGTGATGGTTCTTGCTCGTGTAGCTGCGGTGGTTGTGATTGTAGTGGTTGTGGCGCTAGTGGTGGCTTCTTGATGATCTTGTGAGAGTCTTTACGGATTTTCAATGGAGTTGGTCTTGGTCCCAAGATTTCTTTTGATCTTGGAGATTTATTATCCATAGAGTCTACTTTATGAGAAGAGTATATATAAAAAAAATATAGAGAGGTATATGCGTATATATGTGAGTGTGGTGATGTTTTTAGTAAAGAAGAACAATGAGTATGTGATGATTAAGGGAAAAGGGAAGGTACATGAATGCTTGTATATATATGATGTCATATGTGTATGAAAGAGGGAGAAGAGAAAAGTCAAATGAGGAAAAGCAAAAGTTTCCTACTTAAAATGTGGTAAAATTTGGCTACTTGGTTGTTTTGTATTGATTAGTATATTTTAATGTTCTTTCATGTCTATTTCTTACCAAGATGTGGGTTTGGTTTACCCATAGATAAAAAAAGTTTTCCAGTCGTTAGAAAAGACTTGATTTTTATTTTACGACCTCCAGAACTAGTTGTTACTCTTAATACACGTTTATAATTAGCTAAACTGAAAATAAACCTGCTAGCTAGCTGATGCTAACGTTGTTATTTTTGTTTTATTTTTATATTATGATTTAAACTAAGTAAATACAAGAGCTGACGGATTTAGATGGTTGGCAATCGGAAACCATGTGCGGATTACGGGCCTTTGGGCAAACGGAAACCACGTGCGGATTACGGGTCACCTTTGAACCTCCTGTTAAAAAAAAAAAAAAAAAATACAAGAGCTGACTTGTGTGTTTCTTTTGTTTGCAACCTAATGAACAAAAATAAGGGTTTGAATACGTCTAATCTTAACTCATGAGAAAGTCAAGCAAAGAAGAGGTCATGAGTACCACAGTCAGACAGTTTGTTGCTGACTTGGCATGATTTTGCAGCTCCTCACACGGTTCTGCTCATCCAGACATGAACAAGTTTCGGTGGACCATATAACCAACACAATTTTTTCCCTTTGTCAAACTCTATTTATACAATAAAAGTATTAAATGTGGTCACTAAGAACTTTAGTAATATGCGTTAAAAACTAAACAGTTGTCTACAAGCTTTTTGAAAATTAAAAATGAACTTTGAGATATTGTGGTTTAATGATTAGGTATGTCCACTTTCATAACTTTCGTCTGTTCAAGTTATAGTCTGTCTCTTTAATTTATACAAACAAGTGTAACCTACCAAATTATGATTTGAGTGAGTAATAACTTATGACAAATTAATTACCAGCAAACTTGCTTCATAAGAAACTCATTGAAGATCCACAAACTAAAGGGGTACTTTCTCGTATTTCGTCCACAAGCCTCCATGCGTGTCAATATAAATAATGAAAACGAGATGTGTATTGGTTTTGACTCATAACCACATGCATGATTAGTAATTATTGATTACTCTTAGTCTTACGACTGAAAACAAGTTAAATGTTTCGGATTTATTTGAGAGATTGATCATTTGATTGTTCTTTAAGGTTTACGTAGATTTTTAGGGGTTTAGGTAGTCTTATCCTTCTTCTAGAATCATTATTCATAAGTATATAACACGTGAACCTTTTCTTGCTCCGTGTTTAGATGACAAATGCATATAATCAACTCACGTGTTTAATCCTAAAACGCACTAAATTAAACAATTAAATTAAGACTAGATCTTTTAACTGCGCTTAGTAAGATATTATATGTATTTCTCAATTCTAAAAAAAATAATGTATAATATTGTATTACATTATTTAAAGAATATAAAATAAGACTACAAAACATAAATATATTTGATCTCTCCTCTAAACGAAACTCTCTCAAAAAAAAAAAAAAAAAGAAGGTCAAGCTTTTATCTCCGACAGTTTGCTCCGGCGGCTCCACCGTCGGAAGCGTCCGTTTGTTGTTTTATGTATTGCTTCTCCGCCGGTTCACATATCTAGCCGATATGTTTGTGGCTCTGTTCGATGAAGTCTAGCCGCTCCGTCGATCTGTGTAGATCCGACGAGTCTTGACAGAGGATGGTGTTACGACGAGGTTGGATTGACTGGATTTGGTGAGAAGTCGGAGTTTAGGGTTGTGTAGAGGGTTAGGTCACAGTTTTCCCCTTCGCCAGATCTACTCCTCTACAGCAGTGAGGGCGCGTGGCTGAGCGGGGCCGGTCCTCTCTTCAGATCCGGTGGTTTGGTGTCTTACTCCGGGTTCATGGAGGTCCAGTCCGACGGCGTGTTGGCTCACTTGCTTGGTGTCGAGTTCGTTGAGCCAGCCGTTTTCTCCGGACAAATTTGGGTCTAGAGTCCTCTCCGGTGCGCGACCGTGGCGGTGAAGGCTTTCGTGTGGATGCCGTAGCTGCTGTGTTGCTCGCGTGCAACAATCGTACTCTGTTTCATGGTGGGTCGTCTATGACATTGCCGTGGACTTTGTTGCTTGTTGCTCCATCTCTCTCCTCTCAGTTTGTCGCCGCTCTTGATGTCGTCTGCGTCGTTGTGTGGCGTGGTGTTTCTATCTCTCCGGCTCATCAGGTAATGGTTCGGATCTCCCTCCGTGTTGTTGTGTTGATGAGGCATTGCGGAGCTGCCTCTGGTTCTCAGTTGTGGCACGAGGCGGTTAGTTCAGACCTCCTTTGGGTCATTGGAGTGATGTCTCTCCGTGGGAGACTCGTGTGAGGATTGGTTTTCCCAGCACCTCTGTGATTCGCTTGGATCGCTTTGGTGGGCCGATCTTCGGTCCGTTTGTAGGAAGGATGAACGTCATCAGGATGTGGTCCTCACCGCGCCCGGTTTTCTGCTATGGCTCGCAATTATTTCCGAAGACGAGTCTAATAAGTGTAGATTTTAATTGTTCATTGGCATCCCAGAAGGCGCTCTAAAGGTTTTTTGGGGCGGTTCGATGACTGAAGCTCTAGGGGCTTGGGTCCTCCTCTACCGGTGGTTGTGTGAGGCTTGAGTTGCAGCGACTAGGATGGCAAAGCTGCGTGTGGATGGAAGTCAATCATTTGGAGTAGCGCTGCGGGCAAGCCGATTTCTACCAAAGCGTGGTCTTATGGATTATCAAAGGCTTCCTTCTCATGTGGCAATGCTTCCTGTGTCAAGTTTTGGCTCCTTCCAAGCCATAAAACCTTTTGTTAATATGGTTATGTCTGTTGTTCAGTTGGGTTTGCTTTTTCTTTCTCTCTTGTGTTGCTTTAGATTTATATTTTCTTTCCGCTACTTGTGTTCTGTGTAACTTCTGTCACAAAGAAAATTTGGTATAAAATTTAACATTTACACAAAAAAAAAAAACATAAATATATTTTTAAAAAATTTCTTTGTGGAAATCATTATGTTGTTTGATTGTTGTATTTGATTAACATATTTACATAGATATTTGTGATAGAAGAATAACAATATTTTTATTATCAGTAAATAATATATATTTATTATATAATATAAAAAAATAAAATTATTTACTTTTTAAACAAACTTGTCTCATGTTGGGGACTCGATTATAGACATATTTTATTCGAAGGAGACATTTTTACGGTTATCAATCTTCTTAACAATCAAGAAACAAATCAGAATATCAAAACAATACATCATACGATCTCTTTGTGGAATAACTACTCTGAAGAAATTGAATTTATGCATAAAAAATGACTGGAAATGGATGTGCAAATTTGTTATCTAAGTCAGCTTTACAAAGTACTATTCATAGTTCATATATTATTTATGTCAATCCTATTTTTTTGTCCATCCTTTCTTAAACATCTTGAAATAATTGATGCTAATTAATAATAAACTTTTGGATGGTAAAAAAAATCAAATTTGTCTAATTATCATTTAATTTGTCTAACTGATATATATATATATATATATATCTCAATTCTAACAAAATAATGTATAATATTGTATTACATTATTTACAGAATATAAAATAAGACTACATAACATAAATATATTTTTTAAAAATTTTCTTTGTGGAAATCATTATGTTGTTTGATTGTTGTACTTGATTCATATATTTGCATAGATATTTGTGATAGATGAATAACTATATTTTTATTATCAGTAAATAATATATATTTATTATATAATATAGAAAAATAAAATTATTTACTTTTTAAACAAACTTGTCTCATATTGGAGACTCGGTTATAAACATATCATATTCGAAGGAGACATTTTTACAGTTATCAATCTTCTTAACAGTCAAGAAACAAATCTGAATATCAAAACAACATCTCATACGATCTCTTTGTGGAAAAACTGCTCTGAAGAAATTGAATTTAGGCATAAAAAAAGGACTCGAAATGGATGTACATATGTGTTATCTAAATCAGCTTTACAAAATCCTATTCATAGTTCATATCATTTATGTCCATCCTATTTTTTTGTCCATCATTTTTTAAACATCTTGAAATAACTGATGCTAATTAATAATAAACTTTTGGCTGGCGAAAAAAATCAAATTTATCTAATTATCGCTTAAATATTTTATTAATATTGTCTAAAAAGCTTTCAAATGATATCATAGTTTAATTTTTATTAGTTTTTTTTGTTAATTTTTAGAGTTTTTTGTATTTAAGATTTTTTTCTATATTAAGCTTCTATATCTTTCACAGAATTGATATATATATATATATGTAATAAAAATTACCATCAAATCAGTTTTACATATTTTTTTAAAAATGAAAATACACTTTTTAAATAATTTAATTTAAAATAAAATTATATATTAATTTGCTGTGTTCTAACAATTTGATTAATTTAATTAATTTGCTTTGGTGGATAACTTAAAAAGTTTTTATATGAATCGGGGAAAGCAAGCTTATGTTGTTATATTATATTTATTTGTGTATATAGAATCTATATAAAATGCTAGTGTACTAAAGAAAGAACATTATTTTTTGTAACTTCAAAAAGATACATTATTACAATTTGAAATTAATCAAAATTGAAAAAAATGGTAATTAAATATTTGTAAATCTAATTGTTTTTTATCTTGTTTAGTTGGATTCTCATGAAAAGAAATCGATAGGTTAAACAAATGTTTCAAAATTTTTGTGTTATTGTTTTGTCTATAAATTATAAACTTTATTGAATTGATATATTTAATTATTGCACTCTTAAATAATATTTTATTAAGACGTTAGAGAACTATGTTTTGAGTTGTTTTGTCAAAATTGTACAAAATTCTATGCTTTTTCATATTTGTCACGGAAATTTATATGTTAAACTTACTTTTACAAAATTCTAAACTTTGTCACGAAAACAAAAATCTATGCTTTTTCATATTTGTCAATTTTCTCACACTTTCAAAGAATATATTAGCTTAATCACTTACTTATTTTGTTTTTACAAAACAAACTATCGGAGTCTTGTAAGTTGAATTCATATTACTGTAATTGTACATAAGAGTTTGTGATTACATACTTAGTGATTTTTGTATACAAAAAAATAAATGAAATGACGTGGCAACTTCGGACTCTCTGATTGGTTGATTTTCCTATCCTAAGTGGACACCCTCTCCATGGCTTATATTTGCCTTTCTTGTATATTTGTCGATTGGTTAAACAAATGATACAAAATTTGTTGTGTTATTGTTTTGTCTATAAATTACAAAATTTATTAAATTGATATATTTAATTATTGCACCCTTAAATAATATTTTATTAAGACATTAGAGAACTATGTTTTGAGTTGTTTTGTCAAATTGTACAAAAATCTATGCTTTTCATATTTGTCACGAAAATTTATATGTTAAACTTACTTTTACAAAATTATAAACTTTGTCACGAAAACAAAAATCTATGCTTTTTCATATTTGTCAATTTTCTCACACTTTCAAAGAATATATTAGCTTAATCACTTACTTATTTTTTTTTCAAAATAAAGTATCAGAGTCTTGAAAGTTGAATTCATATTATTGTAACTCTACATAAGAGTTTGTGATTACATATTTAGTGATTCTTGTATACAAAAAAATAAATGAGATGACGTGGCAACTTCGGGCTCTCTGATTGGTTGATTTTCCTATCCTAAGTGGACACCCTCTCCATGGCTTATATTTGTCTTTCTTGTATATTTATCCAAGAAAGTTTCAATGGCTTAGTGGTAACTATCCTATATTTATGTCGTACTAACCCGGGTTCGATCCTTTCTTTTGCATTATTTTTTCATTTTTTACGAAAAAATAAACGAGATGACATGGCAACTTCGGGCTCTCTGATTGGTTGATATTCCTATCCTAAGTGGACAACCTCTCCATGGCTTATATTTTCCTTTTGTATATTTGTCCAAGAAAATTTCAATAGCTTAGTGGTAGCTATCCAATATTTATGTCATACTAACCCGGGTTCGATCTTTTCCTTTGCATTGTTTTTTCATTTTTTACAAAAAAATAAATGAGATGATGTGGCAACTCCGGGCTCTCTGATTGGTTGATTTTCCTATCCTAAGTGGACACCCTCTCCATGACTTATATTTGCCTTTTAGTATTGTAATATTTGTCCAAGAAAGTTTCAATGGCTTAGTGGTAGCTATCCTATATTTATGTCATGCTAACCCGGGTTCGATCTTTTCCTTTGCATAGTTTTTTCATTTTTTACGAAAAAATAAATGAGATGATGTGACAACTTCGGGGTCTCTGATTAGTTGATTTTCCTATCTTAAGTGGACATTTCATGGCTTATATTTGCCTTTTAGTATTGTATATATATATTGATAACAATGGACTTTGGTTTTCGGCTTTTCGCTTAATACGGTTTAGACTATATATGGTTGACAGATATGAAGTTGATTTCATACGGATAAACTTCTGGTTCAGCTAAGACAATTTGGTCTCGGGCCTCTCGGCTCATACTGAAATTCCACTATTATGTTTTCGAAAAAAAAGGGAGAAAGTAGCTTTAATTGATTTTTTTGCATGATTTTTTTTTGGGTTTTAATCAGATTACACTTAATAATTTGAAAAAGGCCAAAGTGGTAATATATTTTTATTGGCAAACTCCAAGATGATAGTACACTAGTACAAGATAACCAGGAAAAGAATAGCAATGTTGTTACTATACGCGGAAACATAAGAAACAGAGGAGAAAAGGTCCTTCGTGGTTGGTTTTGAGTCTATTTTAGGTCAAACTCAACTCTCCAAATGACAAGGTCCATCTATATTTAGATATTGCTGGAAAGTGATTGGACTTGGAAGTCTTCATTGATTCTTCAAAAGTTCATGTTATATGTTTAAATTATTATTAGAAACTAGTATATACTTTTTCTTTTTGAAACACGTATATATACTTTCTATCCTTCATGAATTCAACGGTTATTAACATGTTTGTTATAACAACTAGCTTTAGATACGAGTGAACGCGTATAACTTTAAAGCTCTTACGCGGATCATCTAAATATTATATGGTATAAACAATTAAGAACAATATTATACACTCATGCTATACAATAAGATATCAGATAGTTGGAATAGTCTTGGTTCTAGATAGTATGAACCAGTATTAGCGTTATCAATATTTCAATCTTCTATAAACTAAAAATAACTCATTAGATCAAAGCTACTTCATGTGAAATGTGATTATTAGTTTCTTCAGTGTTCAAGTTGAAAATATATACAAATCCCAGCTGAAACGGAAAATAGAAAAAAAAATATTATTTAAAACTAAAAAATCCGAACCATATCAAAAATATTGTCGAACTAATTAATCCTTAAAATTTTCTTGAAAATCTAAACAGATATTTAGCCAAGAGCCCAAGATGTGGCTAAGTGAAAAATAAAAACAAAAAGTGAAATAAGAGGAATTGCGTGTAAGAATCACGGTATATTAAGTGGAGAATTCATCTTACAATAGAGGATAACATCTTTAATCTTCTCATCCCTTTCTTCGTCTACCATCGGACCACTAACGAAAACATTGGAAGGAGATGATTTTATGGAGTGAACCAAGCTGCTCCTCCGTGACAGTGTCTTTGATCTTTCCCGTTGATCGCCTTCAGCTGTCGCGTTGAAGCACATAACCAGCCGCATAAACGTTTTAATGAATCCAAAGCTTCTTCCATTTTTTTTTGGTTGTGACGACATTGTTAAGAGATTGAAAATACGCGTACAGAAAGGGGTGTGATGGAGATGTAAAATAAAGAAGATTTACGTTTTCTTTTTCTCTGGTTAGTTTCCTATAGATTTGGAATAAAAATGACTATATATAAGCATAAAATAAATTATAATTTTGTTGTTTGATTTTTGGCTTTTTTTTTGTTTCTAACCTAAAAGAGTTAAATATCTGCTGCAAAATCACAGCGTTTTCCCTTATTTGAAATTAGCTCATTAATATATTTTCTTTTTTTGGTCAAGTTTTTTTAATTAATGTTACGACTAAATCTGAGTATTCAAATATTGTTACCACTTTTTTGGGATATAGAATCTCCGGTAATTTCGTTTTAAGATTAAAACAGAAGAATGAGATGTTGGCTAAATCGATGCTATATTTAGATTTCAGTAATCTTGTAGCTTATAGTAATGTTTTTTGCTGGTTTTGGTAAGTATAAGACCGATTGCATTTTCCATATATTTGTTTGAAATATATAGGCAACAATTAAATATATCGTTTGCTGCAATAAGAATATGTCTCGCTCAGAGATGTGATGTAGTCAGACAATGAGTAAATAAGGTACGGCCAATAAAGAGGGACTCCAAAGCCCAAACTTAACCTGTTCTTTTTTTTTTGAATTAACGAGAGGTTCGGGCCAAAGCCCTAACCACCGCATATAATATTAGTTTTGGGACTTTGTCCCGGTAGTTATTCAAATTGGGACATCTGATACAACGGCCTCCAATTTTAGTAGAACTAATCCTTATCTCTTGGTCAAAGCAGCAACATAAGGGTCGATTGGTTATTGCTGTAACTTTATATATTTTGATGTAGATTCTAAGCTGCGGATTTTAATGATGTAACTATAGATTTTTGTGTTGTATAATTTAAGCCGTCGATTTTTATGATGTAATTTTAGATTTTTTAATGTATAATTTAAGTTATATATTTCTATAATACTATCATAATAATTTGATTATGAATTTTTAAAAGCAGTTGTTGTACATAGTTGACTAAATTCAAAATCAAAACAAAATTTCTAAAATTAATAAACATAAATAAAACTTATAATTGTACATAGATATAATTCATATCCCCTATATATTATTTGAGAAGCATTACAACTTCTTTTTGTAGCCACGTATCATCACTATGATGATTTTTAGAATCATTAGAGAAATATGTTGGTTCATCTAATTATATAATAAACTTTTTATTAAACTAACCATAAATTCATTATTAATGTTCTTTATAATTTCCTTAAATAAAAATTACAGAATTGCCTAATACGACTAAAATATATATGATAATTAATAATTTTGAATAATAAAGATTTGATAAAAATTAGTGTATCTTCTATCATATTTGTTTAATTTTAAACTATTAAAATCAACTAGATTTC